>NC_083569.1:47694648-47772148 GCF_027579695.1 Neoarius graeffei
GATTTAGAGTTTATTCTAGGTATCGTGATGAGACCTTTACTTGAAGATCTAAGGAATCAGACTGACGTGTTCAGCGAGGGTGTCAGCAAGTAGGGCGATTTAATTCATAGATTTATAAACAATAAGAAATATTTTAAAATCAATTAGTTATGCCAACTTTGACTGGATCGATGATATGCCAGAAGAGTGAACCCCCCCACACATACACACAAAAAATGGATTAATTTGTATTACAGGTAAGCAGTGAGGGTGGTCATGAAATTGAATAAGTGCTAGAAAAAAAAAGTCTACAAGCTATGACCAACTCATAGCCAGGGTTGAGACTTATACCACAGGGTCACATGATAAACCTAAATCTATTCCGCGTACAGATAGGAACCTAAAACTATTCTGCATAGAGACACACTCACTGAACGATAGCAATGTCATTTGTGCTTTTTATTTCTTTTAAATCGAGAGGTTTAAGTCTGTAATCATGTTATGTCTCATCTAAATAGCAAGCGTAGTAAACAGAAAAGTTGCTCTTCCTATTATCCAGCTCTTTCCTTCAAACCACATAAAACTTACTGTTCTGTTGTTTGTCACTTTGCGTAATTTGTACTTAAATTTAGCCAAAGTGTGTTTAGTCTGTTTACTTCTAGTTTATCCACTAAAGGGATTCTGAAAAATCATTGATCAAGGAAGTAATCCACCTCATTCGTGTTTATTACACCTGCTATCACATTTCAAATGTTCTTAAAGCAGATACGCAGAGCCATGGCCTCACTTCGTTTATAAATGCCTTGAGACCTCAAGAATGGCACAGGAATAGTTTTAAGCATTAACAATAAATCTAATATAGTAACTTTTACGATTAAAGTGATTTATATAGGTAGCGGTCTGAGTGAATGACTTTGACGTCCATAACATCATAACAGGAAGTCTATCGGTCTCATCGCCGTTTCCGCTATACTAAAACACAGAGCTGACTGCAACTCCGATCTTCCATTTTGAGCTAATTTATCGCCATGCCACATAAATGTGTTGCTGGCCGGTGCAGCAACACGACAGAAGGCGGATTTATGTTGCATTCATGGCCCAGGAATGTTCAAACTGCAAAGATTTGGACGCGTTTTGTGAGAAATTCATGGACACATTGGGCGCCTACGAAGTGGCGTCTCCTCTGCTCTGCACATTTTACTGAAGACTCGTACGAGACCTCTGATCTGTTGAGGAGCGTTGGCTATAAGCCCATATTGAAAGAGGGTGCAGTATTAACAATTAAAGAAAAATAAAACAATAACAGGAAAGTATTTATTTTATTTTTTTAAAGTGAGTTCAGTTGCACCAGTCCTCCTGGAACGTGAGCCAAGGGTTGTTGCTAAAACCCAGGATGGAACGGGACATATCGCTCAGGCAGTGACCTCCCCGCGGTTGTTGCTAAAACCGGTGACATCCCGTTCCGTCCCGGATTTTAGTAATTGCCTGAGCCGTGCAGTAATGGCGGAATACACAGTATGGAGAGAATGAGTGGAGCAGTCGTCTGAATTCTAAACTGGATATCGCTGCCATCTCGCCCTTATGTGGAAGAAGCGAATGAACAGAGAACTGAATGAACAACTGAAAGTCAGACTGTTTCAAAACAATCAGTCACAAGATCGGCCTTCAAGAAGCGAGAACACAGATGGGTAAGCTCCGACTCTCATTTGCTTAAAAAAACAACAAAACCCGTTGTTTACCTGCATTTAGATTAATACCTGTAACTTGTATTGTGTGTTTAAGTTAGCGGTATAAGATTATTTAATTTGCTTCAGAATGTGATTGTCTCAGTTCATCTGATTATTTAATTAGCCTTTTACGTTTTATCAGTGAAAATGCATGCATGTACATGTATGTTGCATAAGTTATAACACCTATCCTGTTTTAATGAGAGTCAACCCACAATCAGTGAAGTCAAATCAGTCTTAGTTGAGCGAGTTGGTAACAGGATTTCTTACTTTCACTGTAAATTTTTATTTATATGACTTTGGTCTATAGCTGTAAAAGGCCTCGGTCTTAAAACTGGTTACTGCTGTGACGTCACGCGCTCAGGGCTGGCTGGATCAGCGGGGCAGCTCCAATCCCAACTTTGTGGTCAAGTTTAACTCTCAAATATATATATTTTTTATTCCCATTTATGCAGCATACAAGAGTCAAGGATGGAGATACTATCCACTCAGAAATTTATTTAAAAATAAAGGTTCTGCGTATCTGCTTTAAGTTAAGCACTGCTGATGATGTGATTATGTGATATGCATGCATCAGAGAAGCGGGATTAAATCAATTTACCTCATTGCACACCAGAGGTGTTTCACTCTGTGTAACCCTCTGACATGGCTGTCAACAGTTAATTTACAGGCTGAGCGAGAAAGAAATCAGCCTCAACTTCAGAGCATTCTGTGGTTTTCTTTCCCCATTACAACCTATTGTTCTTGGTGCCAAAAAAAAAAAAATCCGCATCAAGTCATGTGTTAATAGCAAATTACATTACTTTACAATACATTACATGGCATTTACTAGCAGACGATCTTATCCACAGCGACATACAATGAGTGCAAAAGTCAGGTACACAAACACTAAAAAATGATTTGTTGTTTTAACTTAAAAAAAGTTAGTGTCCAGGCTGCTTTAAAATTTTGAGCTCATTGAAATTAACATAGTAAGTTAACGCAATGAGGCAAACAATTTAACTTACTATATGAATTTCAATGAACTCAGAATTTTAAGGCAGCCCGGACACTAACTTTAAGTTAAAACAACAAATCATTTTTTTTTTTTTACAGTGAAGTGCTGAACTTCTAGGCAAGAAAGTTCTACACTCTTAGAAAACAAAGTACATTATTGTACCTTTAGGGGTACAATGGCTTGTCATTGAGGCAGTACCCTCTAAGGTACTTATTTGGACCATTTATATACTGCTTGGGAACATATATGTCACTTTTTGACCCTAAAAAGGTACACATAGTTACCTTGAAGTCCAATAATGAGCCCCAGGGGGTACATTAGTGTACTGTAGCTTGTACCTTGGGGGACAGAAATGGACTCCTACTGTACCCCTATTTCTGACAGTGTCGTGCCAGCTGAACAAGTGACAGTGCCAACTGAATCAAGTTTGTTAATATTAAGTGTAATATTCTGTTGAAGTACCAACACTCAGCAAACAGCCAAGGAAAACAATTCAACCATAAAAACTACAATTAAATAGAGAAAAATACAAGAGTACTCTGAGAGCACAATATCCCCCAATGGCAACTATGCCATAACTGTGATAAAATGCGACTGAATTAAACAAAATTGCAATATGCATATTACCGACATATAACAAAGAATCTTGTCACGTTTCATGAAATTCTTTCAAAAATTGTGAGAGGAGGGGGTGTCGTGGCTCAGGTGGATAAGGCGCCACACCATAAATCCGGGGACCCAGGTTCGATTCCGACCTGAGGTCATTTCCCGATCCCTTCCCGTCTCTCTTTCCCCTGCTCATTTCCTGTCTCGACACTGTCCTATCCAATAAAGGTGAAAAAAGCCCAAAAAATATCTTTAAAAAAAAAATTGTGAGAGGAGTTGATTTCAGAAGGTGAGGACCCTTCCTGGGACGGACGAACATCACCATGACATAATCCCCCTTCGGGCCTTTCGGCCAGTGGGGGATAATAAAAATTATGAAGGAAGTTGATTTCAGAAAGCAAGCACACCTTGATGAAATTGCCAAAGTACAAGTTTGTTCATAATCAACGGCATAACTCTGGTAAAATTTGCCCAAATTAAATGAAGTTTCAATCTACGTATAACTCTCATATAACAAAGCCTTTTGCCAAGTTTGGCGAAATTCCTCCACAAATTGTGAGAGGAGCTGATTTCAGAAGAACGTACACCCTCATGAAACTGTCAAAGTACAAGTTATTTAATCAAGGGTCAAAACTCTGGGAAAATTTTCACAAACGAAATTAAATCACAATATGCGTATTACCGTCATATAACAAGGCCTTTTGCCAAGCTTCGAGAAATTCGTCCACAAATTGTGAGCAGTTGATTTCAGAAGGCGAGCACACCTTCATGAAATTGTGAAAGTACAAGCTTGTTAATCAAGGGCCACAACTCTGGTAAACTGTGACCCAATTTAACGAAATTAAAATATGCATATTACCGATGTATAACAAAGAATCCTGACAAGTTTCGTGAAATTCCTCCAAAAATTGAGAGGAGTTGATTTCAGAAGGTGAGCACCCTTCCCGGTACGGATGGACGGATAGACAGACAGAAATCACCACAACATAATCCCCCTTTGGGCCTTTCGGCCAGTGGGGGATAAAAACTCAAACAGCTAACCTCAGGCTAGACAGTACACAGCCTGGGTTGGTCGCTGTCTAGTACAAATAACTGTTGTAATATGGATGCCAAGAATTCAGATCGTTTTAAATGCGTTTCACCCTTGAAAAAGTGTTACACATGAATTGTGAATGTTTTGCTGAGCATCCATGGCTGTAGCAAGCCTTTCAAGGGATAGACATAACTATGCATCACTCTAGCATCATGCAGTAATATACAATTGAACATGTCCCACAACATAATCATCAGCCAAAAGTTTGGACACCCCCTACTCATTCATAGTTTTTTTTTTGTATTTGGACTATCTTCTCCATTGTAGAACAATACTGAAGATATCAAAACTTTGAAATAACAGATGGAACATATATGGAGTTGTGTAGTAAACAAAAAAGTAAAAAAAAAAGCCCAAGTATTTCATATTTTAGATTCTTCAAAGCATCCAGCGTCTACCTTGATGACTACACACTATTGGCGTTATCTTAACCAGCTTCATGAGGGAGTCACCTGGAATGCTTTTCAATTAACAGGTGCCTCGTCAAAAGTTAATTAGTGCAATTTCTTGCCTTCTTAATGCGTTTGAGATCAAACGGTAAATAGTAAATAATAAAAACACAGTAAATAGCCCGATTCCACAACTGTAGTAATCCATATTATGTCAAGAAGCGCTCAGCTAAGTAAAGAGAAACGACATCCATCATTACTTTAAGACATGAAGTGACTTTTAATTAATACAAATAAAGAAAAACCATGGAATTAGAAGGTGCGTCCAAACTTTTGACTGGTACTATAAAGTAATGTGCAATCGATGCTTCTTGTTTTTAAATCCACGAAACAGACTTGCCTACAGCCTGAAGTAAACAACATTAAGAATGAAAACAGGAAAAGCTTTGCACATATGTGATAAGGTCCAAGGGGAAGCTTAAAAGGTACCGTAATGATCTCAGTCTGCCTCAGCATCTACACACAGCCTCCAAGCTACAGTGTCAGTTTGTCACTGTTTGCGCTGACCAGATGTTAACAGGCCTGTACATTAATGACACATCGTTAGACTCACAAACACATTTAACAAGGCACTCGTTTAACAGAAAAAGGCGAGAAAGTTCAGGGATTGCTCGATTCTCTCCCACAGACGTCTGCTCCAGAAACGAGCTGGGATTTTACTCCTTTGTTTGGATGGAAAGAAAACTGGGTTTGTACTGAAGTACTGCACATAAGCGTGTGTTTAACAGTGAGTGAGTGTGTCTGTGCATACTCATGCTAAAGACAGAGAGAGAGAGAGAGAGAGAGAGAGAGAGAGAGAGTGTATAAAGACATCGTTAAACAGGGACTCACCACGTCGGACTCCTCACTGGTTGAGAGGTACATGTCTGTGTATTGCCAGTGTATGTGTGTGTGTATATGTGTGAGTGCGAGGAAGATAGTGAACTACTCCACCCAGAAACTTTTCAGACAGGCCCAGAAGGAGGAGGAGAGAAAAGGGATCGAGCCTCTCTCCCACATTTGGGGGCTGTGCTTCAACCACTTTTTCTTTTCCTCTCTGCAGCTGCATGTAAGAAGTGCTGCATGCTGTGCTCTATGACTTGCTGTGGTCTTTTAATTTTTTTTTTTTTTTATTTACCTACGTAAAATCTTAAAACATACCCCCCCACCCCGTCTCTCTCTCTCTATATCGCTCCCCCTGTCACTTAACAGTGCTTATTTCCCATGCCCTGAAAACACACACACACACACACACACACACACACACACACACACACACACACACACACACACACACACACAAAATTTAAGCCCAGAAAATTCCAGAATATACTAAAAGCAGCTGCACTAGCACACGCGAGTATGTGTGTGTGGCCATGTACTGTATGTAGTGTGTGATAAAAGCAAAGTCAATGCTGGAAAAGTCTCTGTCAAGGCAGAGTTCTTGAAAAACAAGTGCATCAACCTTTATGTAAATCTTATTCATTAACCCAAAAGCAACATTCAGAGCGATGACGAAATATATATAATTGCACCTGCATCAAACAGGATACGACATCACCCTTCACACACTGCACAGAGCACGTGGATAACATGTGTGCCCCTGGTCGTACACCACGGTCATATATCCTTACAGGACCTCACAGACCATGTGGAAAATCTGTTTTAAATAACACTTAAAAGCTTTACGGTACAGGACCAGAAACTGAGATACCGGAAGACGACGTGGCCGTGTTCAACCAGTGATGAGGAAAACTCTGGAAGTGCTTGAGAGAAGGCACAGGTGATGAGAGAGGAGCAAGCAAAAGAACACGATGAAATTCAAATAGGGTACTTTTACCCAACTGCATTTACCATACAGGAAAATCACACATCGCCTAAACCGAACATAAAAACTGGATAATCAGCAAAAGTTGAAAATGTTCCAAATCCATTTACAATACTCTCACACTGACCCGAAAGCACTGAAAGGCCGATGCCACTAAAATGTGCTGATCGGGCTCAGGTTCATCAGAGTTCTGTGCCAACTACTGAGAAAACCAGCTCCTCAGAACATGCTGCAATTAAGAAAATGGCACCAAACACATAACTCACTCACTCACTGTCAGTAAGTGTTTTATCCTGGTCAGGGTGGCAGTAGGTCCGGTGCCTATCCTGGGAACACTGTGCATGAGGCGGGAGTACACCCTGAATGGGATGCCAGTCCATTGCAGGGATTAGCACATAATCAAAAGAACTAATATGTAATAAACAAGCAAATGTAAGTAAAAGTGAGTAAATAGCTTGAGTTT
Source organism: Neoarius graeffei (assembly GCF_027579695.1). Classification (NCBI taxonomy): domain Eukaryota; kingdom Metazoa; phylum Chordata; class Actinopteri; order Siluriformes; family Ariidae; genus Neoarius; species Neoarius graeffei. Next base: position 47,701,770 of record NC_083569.1, read on the forward strand.
GCAACCTAAATGGTTTCTTTATAAATTATTTCAGTATTAATATTTCAATAACTCATATTTATTAGTACAAGTACGGAGGTGATTATAGGAAATTGCGCGCGCTGATTGATCGAGAGATTCGGATTATTTCTCAATAATCACCTCGAGCGACTCGGCAAAATGGCGGCCAAGCACTTTGTCACTGTAAGTGAGGAAGAATTACGAATTATGAAAGAAAATGCTGTTCCTAAAAGCACTAAAGATGCTACAAAGTTTGGTCTAAAACTATTAAAGGTAAGGTGGAGTTGTGATTTATTTTATCAATTTCAAAACAAAGTATTTTATGTTACCTGGCGTAGATAAGTGACACAAGTCTGTGCAAATTACATTTATATGCTGCTTTTGAAGATTGAAATTAATGACTTTTTTATGTCAAATCAAACAATAGAAATTGAACCATGTGTATAATATTTACAACAATAACTCCCCTGAATGTGTGGCATGGTGGTGTAGTGGTTAGCGCTGTCGCCTCACAGCAAGAAGGTCCGGGTTCGAGCCCCGTGGCCGGCGAGGGCCTTTCTGTGCGGAGTTTGCATGTTCTCCCCGTGTCCGCGTGGGTTTCCTCCGGGTGCTCCGGTTTCCCCCACAGTCCAAAGACATGCAGGTTAGGTTAACTGGTGACTCTAAATTGAGCGTAGGTGTGAATGTGAGTGTGAATGGTTGTCTGTGTCTCTGTGTCAGCCCTGTGATGACCTGGCGACTTGTCCAGGGTGTACCCCGCCTTTCGCCCGTAGTCAGCTGGGATAGGCTCCAGCTTGCCTGCGACCCTGTAGAAGGATAAAGCGGCTAGAGATAATGAGATGGGAGATGAGAACTCCCCTGAATATCCATCCATTATCCGTAACTGCTTATCCTGTGCAGGGTTGCACGCAAGCTGGAGCCTATCCCAGCTGACTATGGGCGAGAGGCGGGGTATGTGTCAGTGCCAGGAAAATCAAGTAATGTTTTTTTGCATTCCCTCAACCAGCATTTCAAAATTTTCATGATAGAGACAGCAGCAGACTGAGTGGTCCTTTCCAGAGACAGGTACCACATTGGGAGGGCGGAGACTGGCAAACTTGGATTTACCAATTTTCACATCTGGGTATTCTTGTTTGAACTTTTGATACGTTTCCATCACTGTTGACAACAGAATTATCTTCTACAGCCTGATCTTCTGTCCATCTTTCTTTATTGTTACAAAGTCTTTTCTTCCAGGTAATTGTTGTGAAACTGTTACTCATCTCATCTCATTATCTCTAGCCGCTTTATCCTGTTCTACAGGGTCGCAGGCAAGCTGGAGCCTATCCCAGCTGACTACGGGTGAAAGGCGGGGTACACTCTGGACAAGTCGCCAGGTCATCACAGGGCTGACACATAGACACAGACAACCATTCACACTCACATTCACACCTACGGTCAATTTAGAGTCACCAGTTAACCTAACCTGCATGTCTTTGGACTGTGGGGGAAACCGGAGCACCCGGAGGAAACCCACACGGACACGGGGAGAACATGCAAACTCCACACAGAAAGGCCCTCGCCGGCCATGGGGCTCGAACCCAGGACCTACTTGCTGTGAGGCGACAGCGCAAACCACTACACCACCGTGCCGCCCTGAAACTGTTACTTTCATAGAAATTCTGCACTAGTCTGTCAGTTTCTGCAGGTCCAGTCTCAGTTCCTTGAACCCGAGGTAGTGGTACAAACGCGTCCGACAATGTTTTTACCACTGCAACCTTCTTCCTCGGGCTCTTTGGCAGGGCCGTTGAAGCTTTCTTCATTGCTTTTGCCAGGGACTGCTTGCTCCGAAAAGGTGTTGTAGAAGGCGGCATAACGGGTGACAGAGAGTCACTTTGCTGGTTGGTTTTCTGTCTCAATCTACACTTTTTCACCCTCTCTTTGCTTTTCTCAATTTCATACGTCCCTCTAGCTTCACTCCATTTACTTCGACTGGCCTTTTGCTGGTCTTTGTTTTTCATCTCTCATTTGTTGCAGTTTTTTATCATTCATGCGAGCTCTATAATCTCGTATTTTCTCTGCTGCTGATTAAAGCATTCTGAAAAGCAAAGATAAAATAAAAATATTTTAAAATTTAGGATGTAGATCTAGATTTATGTCTACATATTATATTACATGTCTCATCTCATTATCTCTAGCTGCTTTATCCTGTTCTACAGGGTCGCAGGCAAGCTGGAGCCTATCCCAGCTGACTACGGGCGAAAGGCGGGGTACACCCTGGACAAGTCGCCAGGTCATCACAGGGCTGACACATAGACACAGACAACCATTCACACTCACATTCACACCTACGGTCAATTTAGAGTCACCAGTTAACCTAACCTGCATGTCTTTGGACTGTGGGGGAAACCGGAGCACCCGGAGGAAACCCACGCAGACACGGGGAGAACATGCAAACTCCGCACAGAAAGGCCCTCGCCGGCCACGGCGCCCGAACCCGGATCTTCTTGCTGTGAGGCGACAGTGCTAACCACTACACCACTGTGCCGCCCTCCCCTGAATATATAAAAGCTAATTTCCAGTTGTCTTCAGTTCATCGTACCAGAAATGGTTTTGGCTGTTTTACTATCAATCATTCATGTTGGTTCTTTCTGTAAAAACAGTTCTTATTATACTGCTGCCAAGTTATGGAATGATTTACCTGTTTCTATCAGATTGTTAGGGACGAAAGATTCTTTGAAGAAAGTTGTTAAAGAATTCTTTATGTCACAAATTCTAGTTAATGATCAAAACAATTTTATGTATTATTAGCCTTATTTTGTTGATTCTTATTTTGTTAGTCTCTTGCTATGTCTGTTTGCTGGTTGTTATATTTTTTTCTTTATCCTGATGACCACAATGGAAATAAGTTTTATGCTTTATTGTGCTATCCTCGGCAATGTCTGTTTTATGTATTTTATGTACATGTACTTTTATTGGCAAAATAAAATCAAAATCAATAAGATTTGTCATTTTTATTAATAAACACCGGTTTATTTATACTAAAACAATTATCTGCCTCAGGGTCAGTGACTATCGTTGAATACTAACCTTGACTTCATCTCCGTTATTATTCGCCGAGATTCACCTCGCCTTCGGGGAATAATTCTTAAATAATGATTAAACCCTTTCTCGCAGTACGCTGGCGTTCCATTCTACCATCAGGATGGAAAGTGACTTATCAGACATTTTCAATAAGTATAAAGACATTATTTATGTTATCGCCACAAGCCTGTTATAAGATTAATCAGGACACTGTCGGGGTTCTCTGTGTAGAGTATTGTGACTGTGTTTAGCTGCTGGTGAGCAGGGCGATGGGAAATGGGAGGAGTGTGAGCAGGCAATTCAGTGGGCAAACAAAGTACACCACTCAACAATACAGAGATAAAATGGACAGCAAAACTAAAACATTTTCGATCCTAAAACACTATAAAACCAGCAATGATTGCACCTTGGATTAACCTCTCAGCCTCATATTGCCTCTATAGCTGGGCTACGTAAAAAGTCTGGCACTCCTAAAACAGGTGGAAATTCCATTTTTTGACATCTGATTCTGATTTGAGGTAGTATTCATTCATCTTCAGTAACCACTTATTCCCGCTCAGGGTTGTGGTGGATTTGGAGCCTATCCGAGGAACACTGAAAGTGAGGCAATACAGGAAATACACCCTGGTACACCCTAGGATGTTGGTCTCACACACACACACACACACACACACACACAATATCTGTTTCCCTTTCATTATTGTGGTACACTGTAAAAAGTTATCGTAAAATGTCTGGGTATTAGTCATATTCACAACTTACGAGAACAAAATTAGACACATGATCACATCATTGTATATCAGATCATCCATCTTACTACACTCAAAAAAACCAACATGGGTGTCTGTTACATGAACCTAAGTCTAACATGTAACGGTTGACATTTAGGTCACTCAACAAAATTGTTTCTGGCTAAGTTAACACATTTTACTTGGGTGGAAATCTCATCTCATTATCTCTAGCCGCTTTATCCTGTTCTACAGGGTCGCAGGCAAGCTGGAGCCTATCCCAGCTGACTACAGGCGAAAGGCGGGGTACACCCTGGACAAGTCGCCAGGTCATCACAGGGCTGACACATAGACACAGACAACCATTCACACTCACACCTACAGTCAATTTAGAGTCACCAGTTAACCTAACCTGCATGTCTTTGGACTGTGGGGGAAACCGGAGCACCCGGAGGAAACCCACACGGACACGGGGAGAACATGCAAACTCCACACAGAAAGGCCCTCGCCGGCCCCGGGGCTCGAACCCAGGACCTTCTTGCTGTGAGGCGACAGCGCTAACCACTACACCACCGTGCCACCCTTGGGTGGAAATCTCATCTCATCTCATTATCTCTAGCCGCTTTATCCTTCTACAGGGTCGCAGGCAAGCTGGAGCCTATCCCAGCTGACTATGGGCGAAAGGCGGGGTACACCCTGGACAAGTCGCCAGGTCATCACAGGGCTGACACATAGAACCATTCACATTCACACCTACGGTCAATTTAGAGTCACCGGTTAACCTAACCTGCATGTCTTTGGACTGTGGGGGAAACCGGAGCACCCAGAGGAAACCCACGCGGACACGGGGAGAACATGCAAACTCCACACAGAAAGGCCCTCGCCGGCCCCGGGGCTCGAACCCGGACCTTCTTGCTGTGAGGCGACAGCGCTAACCACTACACCACCGTGCCGCCCTTGGGTGGAAATACTTTTCATAATTTTATTATGTTCACTGAGCAAGTTATTTTTTTGAGTGTATTTTGTGCAATGTAGAATGAGTAATATTAAATAAAATTTGGTTCATGAGACAAATATTGCATATTTATATACAGGTGCATATCAAACAATTAGACTATCATAAAAAATATATTTTCTATCAGTTATTTAAGAAAGTGAAAATTTTATATATTCTAGACTCATTACATGGAAACTAAAATGTTGCAGGCATTTTTCTATTTTAATTTTGATAATTATGACCCTACATATGAACATATTTCATTTTGAGTTTGAGTAAAACAGTATAAATACCGTGTATCCCTCAGTCTAGTTCAGTACATGCAACCACAATCATGGGGAAGGCTGCTGACTTGACAGTTGTCCAGAAGATGATCATCAACACCCTCCACAAGGAGGGTAAGCCACAGAAAGTCATTGCTGAAAAGGCTGGCTGGAAAAGGTGCACAAGCAACAGGGATGACTGTAGCCTTAAGAGGATTGTCAAGAAAAGTAAATTCAAGAACTTGGGAGAGCTTCACAAGGAGTGGACTGAGGCTGGTGTCAGTGCATCAAGAGACACCACGCAAAGACATTTTCAGGAAAGGGGCTACAACTGTTGCATTCCTAATATCAAACCATCAAAAACCCCATCAAAACATGGGGAACGCTTATTGACGTGGTGTTTAAAGAATCAGATGAAAATCATGAACACGATTTTAAGAACAAAGAGAATCCACCGTGAAACATGGCGACATGCTTGAACTGGGAAATGGAAAAGAGTGGATTACATATGCACCACCAAGTGGGTTTCAAGATTTGTCCATTCTTGTCGAGTGTATATTGGACCCTCATCCTTATTCGATACTGATCATTGGTTACTAGTGATGAATATTGAATTCCTAAGTACAAAACGAGAATTACATCACCAATTGAACAAGATATGTACACGTAATAAAAAGCCAATGGTTGATTTGCGGGCACTAAGGATCAATCTAGATATCCAACAAAGATTAACAGAGAAACTGGATAGAGCATTCCAGGGACTTGAATGTAATGAAATGAACGAGCTGAATGAGCGAATAGTAACAACGGTAATCAAAAATGTTGATGAGGTTTGCCCGAAAATTGATCCAGTAAAGAAGAAAGACCCTTGGGAAGATATGATCCTTCAACAACAGATGAGAAGTTTACGAAATTGTACTAAACATGATGATATGAGAAAGCTTCAGAAAATGATCAAGAAGCGAAGAAGAGAGTTGAATAATTATTACAAAGAAATGGCAGAGAACATCAACACAGCAGCAGAAGCAAGGATGGTTGAGAGGGAATTTGCAATTGCAAAAAAGTACTTTGTACTGAAATCCAAATCTAAGTTATTGATATCAAATGAAAAACTGAAGATACACTTTGAAGATCATTTCAAGGCACGGCAATTACCACTCCCACCTGAGCTTGCAAACCCAGAGGAGTACCGACATCTAGTACCCACGGGGAGAACATGCAACTCCACACAGAAAGGCCCCCGTCGGCCATGGGGCTCGAACCCGGACCTTCTTGCTGTGAGGCGATAGCACTAACCACTACACCACCGTGCCGCTGATATTTTACACACACACACATATTAATGTGACACACACACACACACACACACACACACACACACACACACATTAATGTGGTTGCACAAGTGTGCACACTCTTGTGTGGGGCAATTCCCCAATCACATTCAAACTCATCTCATCTCATCATCTGTAGCCGCTTTATCCTGTTCTACAGGGTCGCAGGCAAGCTGGAGCCTATCCCAGCTGACTACGGGCGAAAGGCGGGGTACACCCTGGACAAGTCGCCAGGTCATCACAGGGCTGACACATAGACACAGACAACCATTCACACTCACATTCACACCTACGCTCAATTTAGAGTCACCAGTTAACCTAACCTGCATGTCTTTGGACTGTGGGGGAAACCGGAGCACCCGGAGGAAACCCACGCGGACACGGGGAGAACATGCAAACTCCACACAGAAAGGCCCTCGCTGGCCACAGGGGTCGAACCCGGACCTTCTTGCTGTGAGGCGACAGCGCTAACCACTACACCACCGTGCTGCCTTCACATTCAAACTAATTTTCAAAATAAATTATTATACACCCATCATTATGAAGTGATAGTGATTTATAAAGATCAGCTGTTTCTGTAGGATTTTCTTGATTCTTCTTCATTTCATCCAACTGCTGAAGCCATGATCCACAAAGGGCTTCGAAAGCATGTACAGTACAAGATCTCAGTGTTGAAAGGTATTGGTATTACCAGAGGGGTACAAAACAATTTCCAAAACATTAGGTGTACCATGAGAGACCGTTATCGTCAAGGTCATCATCAAGTGAAGAAAACGGGGCACCACAGTGACATTACCAAGAACATGACATCCTTCCAGAATTGATGAAAGGATACAAGACAAAAAGGAACAAAGATGAAAACTCACCAGGGAGGCTGACAAGAGACCTACTGCAACACTGAAGGAACAGCAGGAATATGCCGGACTGGCAAGTATTTGTCACTCCCTGCATGTCACTACAATGTCTCATATTCTTCACGTGTCTGGGCTATGGTGACACAATGTGTTCTGGTCTGATGAAACAAAGGTAGAACTTTTTGGGTATAATTCTAAAAGAGATGTTTGGTGCAAAAACAAGACCCAAAGAACATCATAGTGGAACTCCATACTTCAGAGAATATGGTAATGCATCCACCTGATTTTTGATGGCTTTTGCGACCGTACAACGTCCGTCCATATGTATGTATGAACGATGTCTGTGTACCGTCATGGGGAAGCCAATCATAAGTGCAAGGCAACGTATCTCAAACACTTGACCACCAGACAATGAAATTTGTATCTTTATTTACATAAGATAGATGTTTTTTTTTAATCCAGCACTTATTTTTAATTTACTTAAAAAAAATAATGTGGGATTATTTACTAACATTGTAGCAGTCCTTGGTATTAAGAGCAACACCAGAGAGTCTCTGATGGGTGCTTATGCATTTTATTCCTCTTGAACACAAGTCTAGCATCAAACACTGGACATCAAACACCATACACCGTACACTGAGCACCGTGAAAACTAAAGAAAACAAAACAAAAATAATAAATGTAACATATTTGTAAACAAATACACAATTTTGCAGAGTAATGTTTACAGACTATGCTCTGAACATTATACATCTTGCTCTGCTCAACCAAAGGTGCAAACAAGTTAGCCAAACGTGCACCATTAGCCTCTGAGCTTAAGCTCTTGTGCTAAACCACAGTTCAACTAATGCACCAAACACAAAACCCCAAAACAAAACACTCAATAAACAGCACACACAAACTTTACATTGGGCATGAATGACATATCAGGATGACAGACAGCAAAGCTTTATAACATACCGTGCTAAACCTCTGATGGAGGCATGTGATGAATATAAACACAGCAGTGAGTGTCTGGAGCATAACAAATACAGCTTCCTGGGCTGACAGCTCTGCCCGTAACATAATAATGAGTGACATTATAGTAAGTGGCTTCTACTTACAAATACATTTTACACTCAACGAGAGCTCTGCTTTCAGGCAATATATATATATATATATATATCCCATTGTGAAACATGGTGGTGGCAGCATCATGCTGTGTGGCTACTGAGGCTCTAGTCAAGAGAGAGGGAATCATGGATAGCTATATCTGGAAGACTCTCTTACACAGCTGAATACGAAGAAAACTTTCACCTTCCAGCATGACAGCAACACAAAGCACAAATCCAAGTCAACAGTAGAACGGCTTCAGAAGAGGATCATTTTGGAATGGCTCAGTCAGAGCTCAGATTTCGATCCTATTGAAAGAAAGAGTGCCACATTGCCAAACAAGATGTACTGTACCAAGTTGGTAGACTCTTGCCCAAAAAGACTGAGTGCTGTAGTCCAAGCAAAAGGTAATTCAGCAAAGTATTACTTGAGCAATTCCAGCGTTATGGACGTGACACTTGAACTCAAAATGGCAACAAATGACCCAGTGCATGTTTTATTGTCTCCCAGTATTTAAACAGGTGTTGCATATTTTAAGGCTGTACCATACTGGAGAAGTGATAGAACAAGAACAATTCCCATAGTACATCTAGGGCATGCCAGAAAACGCCAATAAAAGATGCGTTATGGATGTGACAGAAAAAGTATCACTTTTCTTGGGTGACTGTACATTTTTATCAAACTCTGTGAAATTGTAAACCTGATGTCGAAATGGAGATATCCATTTGATAGAGGGGTCCAAGGTGAATATTAAAACACCTTTGTTTAAAATATTTTGTATTTCATGCAGAGTTTCAGAAGGAAAAGTCAGCGTTATGGATGTGACGAAATTCCGTTATGGATGTGACGCGTCTGAAATAGACATGGCATATGTTTAGAAAATCAGCAATTTAACCACCATAACCCTTTGAAAAACTCTCTAAATATCAGCTAAAACTATCAAAGTTCTTAAATAATATTTAGGATGGCTATTGTTTTGCTGTTTTGTGGATTTTAGCATACATTTCTGTGGCTTGTGGCAATAATATAGAATTGTACATGATCATAGTTGATTTTAGCTTGGGTTTTACATTATAAGAAAGAAAGACTGACAGTGACACATTAGGTTGGTTACAAATTGGTTCAACTTATTCACATCTGTAAAATACAGGCCTAGGTGATATCTCTGGGAGTGGTTTTGATGTATTACATGTTGCTTTATTTTTGCATGGTGAGGTTGACATTTACATGGAATTGCCCACTTAAGGGTGAGCACACTTATGCAAGTAAATGTAGTTTTTTCCTTCACCCCATCCCCCAATGTTTAAATGTTTCTCTGTGCTTTTCACTTGAATATCATTGGTTGTTATATAACAATAAACAACAAAACACCATTAGATGCAGCCTCGTGCCAGCTAGAAACAATGACTCAGTACTTTAAATTATTCAACCTTTTCTCATCAAGTAGACAAAAAGCTCTATTTTGGGTATTAATAAAAATGAATTAAAAATTTTTAGACAATATTTCAATGAACTTTGTCAAGAACCATTTCATATATGTTTAATATATATTTTCCAGATTAAAATATATTGCAATACAAACTGTACTATTTCAAAACCAGTCCAGCATGCACAAACGCACTTAAATCAAAATACCTCACCCTGGTCACCGCATCTTTACGTACTGGAGACTTTGTAAGTGTGTCCAACATAGCAAGCAGAGTCAAAATTATCAAGCTTAAGCACTGGTGCAATGTTAAGTTGATGCTATTACTGCTGAGGTACTAATTCAAGTAATGCTCTAGCACAGAACTATATACTTATACTACTGTTGCTCTACAAAAAACATCTAACAATGCACAAATAAATCAATATTGATGCTGGATGCTTTCCTGGTGCAGCACAAGTGAGCTGACTGATCAGCTGACTGGGCTACTGCAAAAACCCACAGCTCCAACTGGGGCACTGACACACACACACACACACACACAAATTGTATGTGGGAAAAGCATTTAGCTATTGATCATGCATAAACCACTGAGTCGTGAAGTGAATAACATTTCTGGTTACGATGCAACCTGCCAAGGGGTGGGGCAAGTGAACAGTCAGTTCTTGAAGGTGATGTGTTGGAAGCAGGAAACATGGATAAGCATCAGGATCTGAGTGATTTTCACAAGGGCCAAATTGTGATGGCTAGACGACTGGGTCAAAGTATCTCTAAAATGACAGGGTCATGGGCGCCCAAGGCTCATTGATAAGCATGGAGAGCAAAGACTAGCCCATCTGATCAGATCCCACACAAGAGCTACTGTAGCACAAATTGCTACATTAATGCTGGCTACGATAGAAAGGTGTCAGAACACACAGTGCATCACAGCTTCCTGTGTATGGAGTTTCGTTGCTGCAGACCGATCAGAGTGCCTGTGTTCACCCCCTGTCCATTGCCAAAAGTGCATACAATGAGCATGTGAGTAGAACTGGACAGTGGCCTGTTTTGATGAACTACATTTTCTTTTACATCATGTAAATGGACGGGTACATGTGCATCACTTATGTGGGGAAGAGATGGTACCAGGGCGTACTATGAGAAGAAAGCTAGTTGGCGGTGGCAGTGTGATGCAATGGGAAATATTTTGCTTGAGTCCTGGCATTCATGTGGATGTTACTTTGACACATACCACCTACCTAAACATTGTAGAGACCAAGTACACCACTTCATGGTAATGGTATTCGTTAATGGCAGTGGCCTCTTTCAGCAGGATAACCCACCATGCCACATTGTAAAAATTGTTCAGGAATGGTTTGAGAAACATGACAAAGAGTTTAAAGAGTTGACTTGGCTTCCAAATTCCTCAGATCTCAATCCGATTGAGCATCTGTGGGATGTGCTGGACAAATACATTTGATCCATGTCTTCACACCCTGCAACTTACAGGATTTAAAAGATCTGCTGCTAATGTCCTGGTGCCAGATACCACAATACACTTTCAGAGGTCTTGTGGAGTCCATGCGTTGACTGATCAGAGCTGTTTTGGCAGCACAAGGGGGATTTACACAATATTAGGCAGGTGGTTTTAATGCTATGGCGGATGTATTACTTAGTTTTAATGCATTAAGAAGAAGAAGAAGCCTTTGTCACATGCACACTGAAATTCATCTTCTGCATTTAACCCACACACATACCATGCACACACACATACCCAGAGCAGTGGGCAGCTATGCTACAGCACCCAGGGAGCAGTTGGGGGTTAGGTGCCTTGATCATGGGCACTTCAGGCCAAAGCCACCCCATGTTAACCGAACCACATGCCTTTGGTCAATTTAGCAATTTAGCCAGTCCACTTGCTGACATGTTTTTTGGTAGGTAGGGAAATAACAGGAGAACACAGAGGAAACCTACATAAACACTGGGAGAACATGCAGAGAAACTCCATACAGATAGGAACCTGAGCTCAGAACCAAATCCAGAATCTTGGAGCTGTGAGCTGGCAGCATCATGCATTTTATGGACATAAATGGCAAATGTCACAATACAGTTTTATGAGTATTATTATGGTAACCCTTTTGCTACAAGCTACAGCACTGGTTTATTTGTGTAAAAACCTCTGCAAACCTGATCATTTGCTACTTGGTTTCCTTCTGCACATAATCAAATAAATGAAAAAAGCATAAAAACAGCTGAGGGGTGTGTAGGGCAGAAAGTGTACTCATAAAACTCACTCTTTCTTTGGTCAGAAATATGATGACGAGAAAAAGATAAATAAACCTTTGCCAAGTACGCATAGAAATAATGAAAATCACCCATGCATGCAGAACATGGACATGGGCCTCAATACATGAGTAGATAATTACAACCCCAATTCCCAAAAAGTTGGGACGCTGTATAAAATGTAAATAAAACAGATTGCAGTGATTTCCAAATCTCATAAGCCCATGTATTTTTTTCGCGGTGCGGTTTCCATCAAATCCTGCGCTCTGATTGGCTGGCGAGCGGGTCCGTATCCTACGGTACGGACCCCGGTTACGGACCCCGGTTACGGACCTCTGGGTGACTTGCTCATTCACAACAACAAACATAGTAGAATTTTTTGTAAACATTTATCTTTTTTTAAAAATAATATTTATTTATAAGATTATTAAAAATCTTATAAATTTTTGCCAGCATTTCTCAGGAGAACAGCATTAATTTTACAGCATGGATAGCGATAACGACAGTGTTCACAGCGAAAGCGAGTTTTACTACCCTGAGGAAGAAGAAATAAAAGAAAACATTTCAGGAGAAAGCTAAAAACCTCTAACTTGCTAACGCCGAGCAAAAACATGGCTGAATCCTGAATGACTCCTATTTGTATAAATAGGGGACTACATAGGCGGCAAAATGTAGTTTTTTTTCCTGCCATGGAAGTGCACTTGTATACTGAGGAGGAAGCCATTTGCATTACAGCCGTGAATGAGGATTCAAAATGGCATTAATTTTACATCCTGGATAGCGATAACGACAGTGTTCACAGCAAAAGCGAGTTTTACTACCCTGAGGAAGACAAAATAAAAGAAAACATTTCAGGAGAAAGCTAAAAACCTCTAACTTGCTAACGCCGAGCAAAAACATGGCTGAATCCTGAATTACTCAATTTTGTTTAAACTACATAGGCGGCAAAATGTAGTTTTTTTTTTCCTGCCATGGAAGTGAACATGTATACCGAGGAGGAAGCAATTTGCATTACAGCCGTGAATGAGGATTCAAAATGCCGGCTCGGCTCGGTTTTCCCTTTCGGGCGCTCTCGTTTTCTGTTAGAATTTGGTAAAGAAAAAAATAAATATATTATTTACCAGCTTAAGGTCGGTCCGTATGGTGAAATACCGTGACCTCGGCCTTAAATACTGACCTCAGTCACGGTATTTCACGATACGGACCTCCCAGCTGGTAAATAACATATATATATACATATATATATATATATATATATATATATATATATATATATATATATATATATACAACCCCGATTCCAAAAAAGTTGGGACAAAGTACAAATTGTAAATAAAAACGGAATGAAATGATGTGGAAGTTTCAAAATTCCATATTTTATTCAGAATAGAACATAGATGACATATCAAATGTTTAAACTGAGAAAATGTATCATTTAAAGAGAAAAATTAGGTGATTTTAAATTTCATGACAACAACACATCTCAAAAAAGTTGGGACAAGGCCATGTTTACCACTGTGAGACATCCCCTTTTCTCTTTACAACAGTCTGTAAACGTCTGGGGACTGAGGAGACAAGTTGCTCAAGTTTAGGGATAGGAATGTTAACCCATTCTTGTCTAATGTAGGATTCTAGTTGCTCAACTGTCTTTGGTCTTTTTTGTCGTATCTTCCGTTTTATGATGCGCCAAATGTTTTCTATGGGTGAAATATCTGGACTGCAGGCTGGCCAGTTCAGTACCCGGACCCTTCTTCTACGCAGCCATGATGCTGTAATTGATACAGTATGTGGTTTGGCATTGTCATGTTGGAAAATGCAAGGTCTTCCCTGAAAGAGACGTCGTCTGGATGGGAGCACATTTTGCTCTAGAACCTGGATATACCTTTCAGCATTGATGGTGTCTTTCCAGATGTGTAAGCTGCCCATGCCACACGCACTAATGCAACCCCATACCATCAGAGATGCAGGCTTCTGAACTGAGCGCTGATAACAACTTGGGTCGTCCTTCTCCTCTTTAGTCCGAATGACACGGCGTCCCTGATTTCCATAAAGAACTTCAAATTTTGATTCGTCTGACCACAGAACAGTTTTCCACTTTGCCACAGTCCATTTTAAATGAGCCTTGGCCCAGAGAAGACGTCTGTGCTTCTGGATCATGTTTAGATACGGCTTCGTCTTTGAACTATAGAGTTTTAGCTGGCAACGGCCGATGGCACGGCGAATTGTGTTCACAGATAATGTTCTCTGGAAATATTCCTGAGCCCATTTTGTGATTTCCAATACAGAAGCATGCCTGTATGTGATGCAGTGCCGTCTAAGGGCCCGAAGATCACGGGCACCCAGTATGGTTTTCCGGCCTTGACCTTTACGCACAGAGATTCTTCCAGGTTCTCTGAATCTTTTGATGATATTATGCACTGTAGATGATGATATGTTCAAACTCTTTGCAATTTTACACTGTCAAACTCCTTTCTGATATTGCTCCACTATTTGTCGGCGCAGAATTAGGGGGATTGGTGATCCTTTTCCCATCTTTACTTCTGAGAGCCGCTGCCACTCCAAGATGCTCTTTTTATACCCAGTCATGTTAATGACCTATTGCCAATTGACCTAATGAGTTGCAATTTGGTCCTCCAGCTGTTCCTTTTTTGTACCTTGAACTTTTCCAGCCTCTTATTGCCCCTGTCCCAACTTTTTTGAGATGTGTTGCTGTCATGAAATTTCAAATGAGCCAATATTTGGCATGAAATTTCAAAATGTCTCACTTTTAACATTTGATATGTTGTCTATGTTCTACTGTGAATACAATATCAGTTTTTGAGATTTGTAAATTATTGCATTCCATTTTTATTTACAATTTGTACTTTGTCCCAACTTTTTTGGAATCAGGGTTGTATATATATATATATATATATATATATTTTTTTTTTTTTTTCACAACAGAAGAAAGACAATATCAAATGCTTACACTGAGAAACTGTACCATTTTAAGACAAAAAAAAGGTAACTTTGAATCTGATGTCAGCAACACATCTCAAAAAATTTGGGACAGGGCCACTGTGTAGCATCCCCTCTTCTTTTACCAACAGTCTGTAAACATATGGGAACTAAGGAGAACAGTTGCTGGAGTTTTGGGAGAGAAATGTTGTCCCATTCTTGCTTGAAATAGGATTCTAGCTGCTCAACTGTCCTGGGTCTTCTTTGTCGTATTTTTCGTTTCATGATGCACCAAATGTTTTCAACTGGTGAAAGGTCTGGACT
Source organism: Neoarius graeffei (assembly GCF_027579695.1). Taxonomy (NCBI): domain Eukaryota; kingdom Metazoa; phylum Chordata; class Actinopteri; order Siluriformes; family Ariidae; genus Neoarius; species Neoarius graeffei. The sequence continues at coordinate 47,717,050 of NC_083569.1, forward strand.
GCAGGCAGGCCAATTCAGCACCCGTACTCTTCTACTACGAAGCCATGCTGCTACAGTAGATACAGTGTGTGCTTTTGCATTGTCTTACTGAAACATGCAAGGCCTTCCCGGAAAAAGACGTCATCTGGATGGGAGCATAAGTTGCCCTTAATTCTGCATATACCTTTCAGCATTAATGGCGCCTTTCCAGATGTGCAAGTTGCCCCCATACCATCAAAGACGCAGGCTTTTGAACTGAGCACTGATAAGGCGGATGGTCCCTGTCCTCTTTAGTTTGTGATAGGACACGGAGTCTATGGTTTCCAAAAAGAATTTCAAATTTCTCTTCATCTGACCACAGAACAATTTTCCACTTAGCCTCAGTTCATTGTAAATGAGCTTTGGCCCAGAGAAGATGGTGGCGTTTCTGGATCATGCTCACATATGGCTTCTTCTTTGCATGATAGAGCTTGAACCTGCATTTGTGAATGACACAGCAAACTATGTTCACAGACAATGATTTCTGGAAGTGTTCCTGAGCCTATGCAGTGATTTCCATTATGGAATCATGCCTGCTTTTAATGCAGTGCCGCCTGAGCACCCAAAAATCACAGGCATCCAATACTGATTTTCAGCCTTGTCCCTTGCGCACAGAGATTTCCCCAGATTCTCGGAATCTTTTGATTATATTATGCACTATAGATGATGAGATATTCAAAGCCTTCACAATTTTATGTTGAGGAGCATTATTCTGAAATTGCTCCACAATTTGTAGATGCAGTTTTTCACAGATTGGTGAACCTCTGCCCATCTTTACTTCTAAGAGACTCTGCCTCTCTAGGATGCCCTTTTTATACCCAATCATGCTACTGACCTGTTGCCAATTAACCTAATTAGTTGCAAAATGTTCCTCCAACTGTTTCTTTTTAGTACCACTTACTTTTCCAGCCTTTTGTTGCCCTGTCCCAACTTTTTTGAGATGTGTTGCTGCCATCAAATTCAAAACAAGCATATATTTTTAATGAAATTGTAAAATGTCTATTTAAACATTTGATAAGCTGTCTATGTTCTATTGTGAAAAAAAATATGGGTTTCTGAGATTTGAAAATCATTGCATTCTGTTTTTATTAACATTTTACACAGTGTCCCAACTTTTTTGGAATTGGGGTTGTAGATGAATAACTAATTTGAGACATTTTGTGGAATACAACCACCATCCATTTTCTTGCTGCTGTTTCAAATATCCAGAACATATGGCGTTTCTGCATTGCTACAACTTTATCCTTTGCCATTTTTTGCCTTGCGGGTCAGTTCAGAAAATGTTTAGCAGACAGGAAAACATTTTTCTGCAGCTGGGTTGATTCAGAGTTGAATCGCAGCCAGCTCGCTCAGGCGATCTCAGACAGGTTGTTTTGGTTTGCACTAGGGTGTGATTGCTGTGTTAACACCTGACTAAACGAACCACATAAAGGGGGGAAATGCACTCTTCTCTATAAAATTACTGTGTTTGAAAGGGAATTTTCTGTAAATTATATGCAATGTTAATGTCTAATATACAGTACATTGAGGTTGGCGTAAAAATGTGTCATGGTGATGGACAATCTTAATGCATGAAAATACTAGGCAACATTGTTGGAAAATAAATTTCTTCATGTATTGGGTGATAGGCAGGGGTTAAGTGAGATTTGCCATGATTTAATGATTGAGTAAACACTACAATTATTACATTAAAGTCTTCAAAATCAGCAGTACTCAATATTCCTGAACACACTGCACTGCCTTGCACCATTTTATGATCTCCCGTCTCTAGTAGTTCGACTGTTAAGCAACAAAAAAACATGGACTTGTTCATTTTGTGATAGAAGCATGAAATTTGGCACACTAGCTCAAGCTGATGTATATAATAATTCTAGATATGGGGGCATTTCAAATCCGGCTTCTAAACCCTGGAATACGCATGTGCAAAATCGACCCAACATAGGGTGACCAGATGTCCCGGTTTTACCGGGACAGTCCCGATTTGGGGTTGTGTGTCCCGAGTCCTGACAAAAGTCTGTCGGGACACGGATATGTCCCGGTTTTCGCCACTCGCGACGTTTGCAACTGAGCAGCGTGGGAATCATTAGCGGAGAAATGTCTGCATTTACTATTTTGATGAATTGACAGGAATCGCAAACTTTCCTGGTTACTGCCCCCTGGCCCTGTGGCATGGGTGTTTATTTAGACACATTATTCCAGACAACAGAACGTGTTGCCATACAACAATAAAATAAACATTAACTGACGTGAATGTTCTTTGTCTAGCAGCTAGCAGGTCCGTGTATCATGGACCCCCCCCCAGCAGCAGTAATGCCGCAGCAATTATGCCAAAAAGAAAATGGACCTTTTCCAAAGATTTACAGGGCACCTACCCCTTCCTCCGAGAGGTGCAGAACAATGCGCACGAAGCCTACTGCACACACTGTAAGTGTTTTGTTCTTGTACTGAGTTGGGTAGCCTATGTTGCAAATGCTGTGCGCTCCTGTGGGGGCTTTCCTCGGGCTGTCGCCCCTCTCCTCCTTTACTGCTGTTTTGTTTGAGTGTATATTTATGGAAGCCGCGAGACCCTTCATATAATCTTTTTTTATTCACCTTGTTATCCCGAGGTTACGACATAATTAATTCAGGATCTCGAGAAAACAACACAACTAATTCGAGATCTCGAGAAAACAAAACCGTTATTCCGAGATCTCGAGAAAACAAAACCGTTATTTCATGATCTCAGCTGGATCACTGTATCTCCGTCGGTAGAGACGAAGCCGGGCCAGTCTTCTGCGGAGGTGCCGTGGACTAATTTTGAAATTATCCCTTATTAAAAGACTTAATGCAATCTCTCCCTGTGTCAACCCCTGATCAAAATATTGCCTTATTAGGTGATCGATTATTCCAGACATTATATCTACTTTTTAAGTTCATGCTATAGTGCATACAATTTTAGAGATATAGCCTACATGTGCATATGCATTCTTCTTGGTGTTCTCACAAACAGGTGAAATAAATCAGTTTAAATGTGGCCTATGGACATAGCCTGGCCTATTCTCAGCCATTACAAAATCTGTTGTCTGACCATAATTTAACTGATCTGTATACCACTATGCTACTAGATAACAAAATGCCTGTTTGTTTTATTTCATGTGAGATGTTGATAAATGTGAGCTTCAACAAAATGATAAGAGCACCTCTCTGAGTGTCACGTTTACGTAAAAAAAAAGGTGTGCGTGCACGAGCATGGTCACGCGCAAAAGTGTCCCGGTTTCAGACTAGGGAAATCTGGTCACCCTAACCCAACATGAAAACGAGGCTAAACGATTTTTCTTTATGCTTCTGTGGCGGGGATTGTAATCAGTAATGATGAGAGATATTTTTTCAATATTTTGATATCAAATGATTATATGAAGCCATATTAACAGCTAAAACTTTGAACTGCAAAAATGCTCTTCTGGCAGCCTTTTTATTTACTTAATACTGTATCCCTGTGCCATGTGACTTGTCATGTGATTAATCACGTGATATCTTTGAGAGCAAGAAATTCTCTATTTGTGAGGTAGACATTCAATCAATGTGTCATTTTTTGTAAGCAATCTTATAAAAATACCTTGAAAACAAAAGAAAATTTGTTTAGCCTTGTTTTCATGTTGGGTCGATTTTGCACATGTGCATTCCAGGGTTTAGAAGCTGAATTTGAAATGCCCCCATATCTAGAATTATTATACAATCATGTGAAAAAGAAAGTACACCCTCTTCCAGTTACATGGTTTTACCAATCAAGACATCATAAAAAAATCATCTGATCCTTACCAGGTCCTAAAATTATGCAAATCTAATCTCAGGTGTAAAACAACACACAACAGATTCCACAGTGTCATTATTTATTTAACAAAAATTAAGTGAAAATGCAGAATCCATGTGTGAAAAAGTAAGTACACCCCATGATTCAATAGCTTGTAGAACCGCCTTTTGCAGCAATAACTTGAAGCAATCGTATGATTTTATCAGTCTCACATCGTTGTGGAGGAATTTTGGCCCACTCTTCTTTACAACATTACTTCAGTTCATTCATGTTTGAGGGCATTTGTTTATGCACAGCTTAAGGTCCCACCACATCATTTCAATTGGGTTGAGGTCTGGACTTTGACTTGGCCATTCCAACACCTTGATTCTTTTCTTTTTCAGCCATTCTGCTGTAGATTTGCTGGTGTGCTTGGGATCACTGTCCTGTTGCATGACCCAATTGCAGCCAAGCTTTAGCTGTTGGACAGATTACCTCACATTTGCCTCTAGAATACTTTGGTATACAAAGGAGTTCATGGTTGACTCAATGACTGCAAGGGGCCCAGGCCCTGTGGCTGTAAAACAAGCCCAAATCATCACCCCTCCACCACCGTGCTTGATGGTTGGTATGAGGTGTTTGTGCTGATATGCTGTGTTTGGTTTTCGCCAAACATGGCTCTGTGCATTATGGCCAAACATTTCCACTTTGGTCTCATCTGTCCAAAGGATATTGTTCCAGAAGGCTTGTGGCTTGTTCAGATGCACCTTTGCAAACCTAAGCCGTGCTGCCATGTTCTTTTTAGATCGAAGAGGCTTTCTTCTGGCAACCCTTCCAAACAAGCCATACTTGCGCAGTCTTTTTCTAATTGTACTGTCATGAACTTTAACATTTAACATGCTAACTGTGGCCTGTAGAGTCCTAGATGTAGTTCTTGGTTTTTTTGCAGTTTCTCAGTCTGACCTTGGAGTAAATTTGCTGGGACGTCCATTCCTGGGAAGATTGGCAACTGTCTTGAATGTTTTCCACTTCTGAATAATCTTTCTCACAGTAGAATGAGGGATTTCAAATTGTTTGGAAATTACCTTATAACCCTTCCCAGACTGACATGCAGCAGCAATTGCTTCTCTAAGATCATTGCTGATGTCTTTTCTCCTTGGCATTAAGTTAACATATACCTGAGTGCTCCAGACCAGCAAACTGCCAAAACTTCTGCTTTTTAAGAGATGGCCACACTTGCTGATGATCATCTCATCTCATTATCTCTAGCCGCTTTATCCTTCAACAGGGTCGCAGGCAAGCTAGAGCCTATCCCAGCTGACTATGGGCGAAAGGCGGGGTACACCCTGGACAAGTCGCCAGGTCATCACAGGGCTGACACATAGACACAGACAACCATTCACACTCACATTCACACCTACGGTCAATTTAGAGTCACCAGTTAACCTAACCTGCATGTCTTTGGACTGTGGGGGAAACCGGAGCACCCGGAGGAAACCCACACGGACACGGGGAGAACATGCAAACTCCGCACAGAAAGGCCCTCGCCGGCCATAGGGCTTGAACCCAGACCTTCTTGCTGTGAGGCGACAGCGCTAACCACTACACCACCGTGCCGCCTGCTGATGATCAATTAATCAAATTCATTTGATCAGCAACACCTGGCTGCTAATTGCCTTCATAATTTGTATGGAAGCAGTAAGGGTGTACTTAATTTTTCATACACTGCTACTGCATTTTTGGTTTACTTTGTGTTAAATAAATAATGACAGGGTGAATTTGTCATGTGTTATTGGTCATCTGAGGTTGTATTTGCCTAATTTTAAGACCTGGTAAGGACCAGATGATCTTTTTATTATGTCCTGACACTTAAAACCTAGACTTGAAAGAGGGTGTACTTTCTTTTTCACATGACTAGCGTGCTAAATTTCATGCTTCTATCACAAAGTGAACAATTTCTCACCTTAACAGCCCGACTATAATACATCTGATTAAGCTTTAGCTCGGTGCTTAAAACGGAAACTGGTATTAATTTTTATGGTCCTTTGCGTTATTGTAGAATCATAAAATGCAATATGTAAGGTACTCGTTGATACAAATGTGATGTCACACGTCACTAAGCCTAGACTATTCAGACATAAATTTTGGATGTTGCATACAAAAACAACACAATAATGTGACCACATAGAAAGTTCAATGATTGCTTGGAAAAAGGCTGAGGTTTAAATAAATAAATCAGTAAAGAAGTAAATAAATATATAAGATGGCGCACATGCGCACACACACACATCACAAATGTTATTGAAATTATCAACATTACCTTAACTTTCTTAGGCATTCTTGCGTTCCCAAAGTGCCACAGGGACACTCGGGCTGTCCGCTGTTCCCACACAGAACCCCATCAATAATGCAGGTGCTGGCTAGCATTCAGCATTCTAAGCAGTTTCCTATTACTGTAATGAGATACATAGCATTACAGGGAAGTGTAAACTTATCTTAACACAATGCAAGTCCTGTATTTGTCCCAATAAATACCAAAAAGCAGCTTTAAATAAAAGACTTGGTGTTGCTAAATCTACGATTGATCTGACAGAATTGCCGTTGCAGCACAACAGTTCTTGTTCAAGTAGGAAACAAGACAAATCTGAACACCTGAGCATGTATACACATTGATATTTCCAAATATAACTCCTTTAGTGTACTATAAAGAAATACGGATAGTCCTACCAAATTTTCTCTTCGGATCATTTTTTTTTTTTAGGAATTATTGTTAAATACTGATTCTTGAGAAAAAAAGAATAGAGACAGAGCGCAGAATTCACTTAGATGTTCACAGGATGTGGCGAACTGACCACAACAAGCTGACAGATGCTGTGGTGAGTCACATGACCTACTCCAGACACCATCTGGAACCATAATCCTTTGGCGTGGAGATAAATGGCCTGAGTCCTGATATCCCTGACTGCCACAAAACATCAGTAACTCCGTCCGAACTATATCGCTGCTCATGTCATATGGACTGTAGCAATGACAGCAGTGTGTAGTGAAGTCAATATTAACACGAACACGAACATTTGGGATATGTTACAGAATAGAATAAACATTAAGGGCTGTGTGAGTGTGCCTTAAAATGCAGGAGCCCAAAGAATAAATATTCAACACCTCTTTGGATGATAGAGCTCTGAAAAATAACACAGCTGACAGGCCGTTGTAAAAATAGGTCAGTAATTATGCAACTTCTTTTGCAAGTTATTTGAAAAGGTTACAGTTGAACAAAATTAAGCCAGTCACATTTACAAAACTGATTTCTGCTGGGAGAAAATGAAGAAAGGTTAGATAAGCAGTGAAAGGGGTATCAAACTTACATTGTGAGTTAGCTGCATAACCAGATTCACTGTTCACGTTGGCTCAGCATTCATTACAGGGTTCCCAAATTCAGGCTTGTGACCCCTCGTGAAAAACGGGACTGCGAGAGAAACTCACAATCTCCTCTTTTGTTTCTTTTTTCCTTTTCGAATTAATTTTAGAAAAATCAAAGATGGATTTTGTGCGTTAACATTTTGAAAGATTATTGGGCGTCACATTCAGAAAAGCCGTCTTTAAATTAATAGGGCACGTTATTTGATTTTTTTCACTCTCCTGACATACTGCATTAGCATACCTTGTCTCCACCTCTTGAGAAGACTGAGGTCTTTTGGTGTGTGCAGGACACTGCTTAGGACTTTTTATGACTCTGTGGTAGCATCAGCGATTTTCTACGCTGTGGTCTGTGGAAGTTCAGAGAGGGACAGGAAGAAACTTAATAAACTGGTCAGAAGGGCTGGCTCAGTCTTGGACTGTCCTCTGGACTCCATTGAGGTGGTGGGTGAGAGGAGGATGTTAGCCAAGCTGACCTCAATCATGGATAACCCCTCTCACCCCCTACGTGAGGCTGTGGGGGCTTTAAGCAGCTCGTTTAGTAGTAGACTGCTACACCCACGGTGTAAGAAGGAGAGATACCGCAGGTCATTCTTACCTGCTGCTGTCAGACTGTATAACACCCACAACTTGTAACGTAGCACCAGTAACCTGTTTGTCATTTAATTTGCACTACTTCACCACTACTACCTCTGCCATCTCTCATCGATGCAATTATTATGTGCAATAATATAGGCCCTAAACTACTTTTATGCATACTTATGTTTATATATATATATATAGTGTGTGTGTGTGTGTGTGTGTGTATGTATGTAATGTGCAATTTTTCCGAGCCTCTCAATAAGGCAATTTTTCTATACTTTTTCACGGTAGATAATGCAAATAGCCCTCTGTATTTAATCCTTCATTTGTCTAATTTTTATTTCAGTTTTATTTGTTATCTGTTTGACATTTTCTTGCTACTGTAACACGTGAATTTCCCCGATGTGGGATGAATAAAGTGAATCTAATCTAATCTAATCTAATCTAATCTAATCTAATCTAATCTAATCTAATCTAATCTAATCTAATCTACCTCCACTAAACATATTAGTGCGGTGTCTCAAATCATTTGGTAGCTATTCTAGTCCATTATTAAGTACTACAATTAACCAGTTTTCTCATCAGTGTGTTTAACATCACTGGGCATGAAATCACTAAATATTATAGACAGGGATGATTTATCTCTGATGTGACTTCAGGTTAATGTCATTTTTAATCCTCGAGACATACATAAATTAAGCAGGCGAGTGTGTGAAAAATGCTACTCACATTGCTGTTGGGGTGGCACGGTGGCGTAGTGGTTAGCGCTGTCGCCTCACAGCAAGAAGGTCCGGGTTCGAGCCCCGTGGCCGGCGAGGGCCTTTCTGTGTGGAGTTTGCATGTTCTCCCCGTGTCCACGTGGGTTTCCTCCGGGTGCTCCGGTTTCCCCCACAGTCCAAAGACATGCAGGTTAGGTTAACTGGTGACTCTAAATTGAGCGTAGGTGTGAATGTGAGTGTGAATGGTTGTCTGTGTCTGTGTGTCAGCCCTGTGATGACCTGGCGACTTGTCCAGGGTGTACCCCGCCTTTCACCTGTAGTCAGCTGGGATAGGCTCCAGCTTGCCTGCGACCCTGTAGAACAGGATAAAGCGGCGAAAGATAATGAGATGAGATGAGACGAGACATTGCTGTTGCTCAAGTATAAACCAGGCCTGTATAACACCACCTCGACATGGATTATTATCCTACACCACTGGTAAGTCAGTGCAAGGAATATTCCTTTGCATTTTAGTAACTTACAGTACAAGCTCATCAGTAAGTGTGACTTCTTTGGAATCTTTGTCATTTGCAGAGCAAAAATAAACAAATTAATATGTCCAAAATGTTAGCTACTCGACTTTAATGTGTTATTTATAAAACTGTGGTATAAAAGTAATATCGCACTTACAGTTGTATTGTTATACTGAATAATGACACAACTGTGGGCCTGTGACTTGCGGCCTTGTGCATACAGCCGAATCACAGCTGCACTGATATTCAGTAGGCGATAATACACTCTTGCTTTATTTGGACACACCTTCTAATTCATTTTTTTCCCTTTATTTTTATTAATTAAAAGTCACTTCATGTCTTAAAGTAATCATGGATGCTGTTTCTCTTCACTTAGTCGAGCGCTCCTTGGCATAATATGGATTGCTACAGTTGTGGAATAGGGCTATTTACTGTATGTTTATTATTTACTATTTACTGTTTGATCTCAAGCACATTAAGAAGGCAAGAAATTGCACTAATTAACTTTTGACGAGGCACCTGTTTATTGAAAAGCATTCCAGGTGACTCCCTCATGAAGCTGGTTAAGATAACGCCAATAGTGTGCAAAGCATCATCAAGGTAAACGCTGGATACTTTGAAGAATCTAAAATATGAAACATTTTATTTTCTACATAATTCCATATATGTTCCAGATGTTATTTCATAGTTTTGATGTCTTCAGTATTGTTCTACAATGTAGAAAATAGTCAAAATACAGAAAAACCTATGAATGAACAGGGGTGTCCAAACTTTTGACTGGGACTGTACATATCTTATTTACATCATAAAATGTTCAAATATTACAGTCGTCCATCCTTCCATCCATCTGTTATCTATATCGCTTATCAATCAGGGTCACAAGGGAAGTTGGAGCCAATCCCAGCTGACTTCAGGAGAGAGGCAGGGTACACCCTGGGAAGGTCACCAATCTATCACAAAAAGTTGTGGAATCCCTTAGTTAATCTTTGTCATTCAGAAATGAATAATTTAAGAACATCGAAGAGTGTGAAGGCAAATTTGCCACAGTCACAAATTCTTCTGCTCATCTGCTCAATAAAGGCATTTTGCTGACATTACATTACATTACATTACATGGCATTTACAGTAGCAGACGCTCTTATCCAGAGCGATGTACAACACGTGCAAAAGTCAGGTACATTACGTGCTGAACTTCTAAACAAGAAAGTTCTAGTGCCAACTGAACAAGTGACAAAATAATACTTATGGCCCTTTTCCACTACCCTTTTTCAGCTCACTTCAGCTCGCTTCAGCTCACTTCAGCCCGACACGGCTCGCGTTTCGACTATCTAAGAACAGCACGACTCAGCTCGCTTCAGCCCTGCTTAGCCCCTAAAACTCGCACGGTTTTGGAGTGGGGCTGAAGCGAGCCAAACCGAGCCGAGTGAGGCTGGGGGCGTGAGCAGACACTCCCCTGTGCACTGATTGGTGAGGAGGAGTGTCCTCACATGCCCACACACGCCCCGCGAGCATGCTGGGATCTGTAAACACCGCAAACCCGGAAGAAGAATTACGAGAATTTCTGAAGCCTTATGCGTCTCGCCTCATCTATACGCTCTTGCCAGTATCTGTTGGCGTTGTCGGTGACAACAAGCCACAGAACCAAGACCAGCAACACTAACGACTCCATGTCCTCCATGTTTATTGTTTACTATCCGGGTCGTGAGACTACCGCTTAAAAGCTCACTGATGTCACTGTTTGCGCCGCTTAACGACATCACGTGACGTCCACCCACTTTCGCTAACTCCACCCAATGTGTCCACCCACTTCCAGCCAGCACGGTTCAGCGCGGTTGTAGTCGAAATGCAACCCCAACAGCCCCACTCAGCTCGACTCAGCACGGCACGGCTCAGCCCGACTCAGCCGCGTTTGTAGTGGAAAAGCAGCATTAGTCTAATATTCTGTTGAAGTCCCAACAGTCAAGGAAGTAAACCAACCATACAAAGTACAACTAAATAGAGAACTCAAACAGCTAACCCCAGGCTAGACAGTACACAGCCTGGGTTGGTCAAGACCGAAACGCAGTTACACAGTGGGCAGGGAAGAAGGGGAGAGATGCAACCTGAAGAGGTGAGTCTTCAATCTGTGCTTGAAGGTGGTCAGGGAGTCAGCAGTTCTGACCTCACTGGGAAATTCATTCCACCAACGGGGAACCAGGACAAACAGCAGTGTTGAGTGGGCTGGGCACGAACAGAGAGGAGGAGGGGCCAGGCGATCAGTAGTAGCAGAGCGTAGGGATCTGACTGGCGTGTAGGGGCGGATCAGTCTCTGGAGGTATGCTGGTCCTAACCCCTTGACAGCCTGGTAAGCTAGCACCAACGTCTTAAATTTGATACGAGCTGCGACAGGTAGCCAGTGCAGGTCGGCAAGCAGAGGGGTGACATGGGAAGAACGAGGGGAGTTAATTTAAGATTGTGTAAAGCACAAGGAGTGTGAATAACGACTACTAAAAACAGCCCTATATGCCAGACCACACATAACTTTGGAGGGTGTTACATGGATTGAGCAAGAAAAAATTGATATTTTCAACAGAGTTCCAAGTTTATTGTAAGCAGATAATTTACCATACAACCAGAAATCAGTAGCAAATACTGTATATACAACAATCTAATGTGCACACACACACGACAATAAATTGTTCTTTCTGCTGTGCTTATCACTTCTTACACTTACCAAAATAAAAGTTCCAGTTCTGTTCACAAAACCAAAAGCCTATATCTTTGCAAACATCTGATCAAAACGTTTATACAAGTGCAAATAAATATTTAAAACTGTAAATTTTTCCAAGGAAAAAAAAAATCAAAAACTAATTTTCCCAAATGTTAATCCTTACTAACTGGAGCTGTATTCTGAATGCTAAATTAGCAGTGACAAATATTTGAATACCCAGACATAGGCCTCATCAAGTAAATAAACTGTCACCATTTGTTCCAACATATCACTTGCAGTTTTACATGACTAACTGCAGAGCTTATTTAGCACAATATATTTTGCAACTGTGTAATATTCAGCAGTACATGAGAAAATGCTGAAATCAGTAAATCAGTGCTTGTAAAGCTATATCTATGTGTTTGTGGGGTTCAGACAGGACAGGTCTATGAGCCAAATGGTAATCTCATACTTCATCTCATCTCATTATCTCTAGCCGCTTTCTACAGGGTCGCAGGCAAGCTGGAGCCTATCCCAGCTGACTACGGGCGAAAGGCGGGGTACACCCTGGACAAGTCGCCAGGTCATCACAGGGCTGACACATAGACACACACAACCATTCACACCTACGGTCAATTTAGAGTCACCAGTTAACCTAACCTGCATGTCTTTGGACTGTGGGGGAAACCGGAGCACCCGGAGGAAACCCACGCGGACACGGGGAGAACATGCAAACTCCGCACAGAAAGGCCCTCGCCGGCCCCGGGGCTCGAACCCGGACCTTCTTGCTGTGAGGCGACAGCGCTAACCACTACACCACCGTGCCACCCGTAATCTCATACTTTTACAATCAAAAGAGCCACATTCACTGGATATGAGCAGTCGCACGCTCTGATTGGCTACTCTACTACGAGGCTATCAGCTCATATAGATGACTTGCAACCATGTGATCAAAATGTGCTATGTTATGAGCATCCGCCATGATGCTGGACGTACAAAGCAACTAGGTTGGCAGCCATTGAAAGCGTGTCTGTAAACAAAGCTGAATTTTCTCAGCATTACCACAAGCAATGAAAACCAAGACAAACCGCCTAAAAAACAGTTTTTATCCCAAAGCAATCATGGCTTTAAACTCAAATGTGCAATAGAACTATTCTTGGCCAATGTGCAATTTGTGCAATATATATGGGTGTATATTTCTTCTTATCAGTGCAATCTGCGTACATACAGAACCAATACAATTCTGTTCGTGCTATTTTAAGTGCAATCCGTGTACATATAGAACCATACAATAGATTTCTGTTTATATTCTGTTTATACCATTTTACCAGTGCAACTCTGTATACTTTACTATTTATTTTTATACTTTATTTGTTCTCTTCTTTCTTTCTTTCTTTCTTTCTTTCTTTCTTTCTTTCTTTCTTTCTTTCTTTCTATAACTCATAATGAGTCAACAGCACCTTCAATTTCGTTGTACCTTTGGAAAAGTGACAATGACAATAAAGACTTATCTTATTTGAACGATCAAGTGAAGACAGACATGTGTGGTTTTGACCCATATTATTTAAAAAAGTCAGACTTTTCTGAAGATAAGCAACTTCTACAACCATCAAGTGCCCAGATATCGCTGTCAGTCCTGTGCCTGAAGGACTCTCGGGTGTGCTCCGGACTGCGCGTGCCAAGCGGACTCTTGTACATGCGCTGTTAATGAGGCTCACCTGCACGGGACTAAGGTGCATCAGTGCACCTACAGTTAGGTCCATAAATATTTGGACAGAGGCAACATTTTTCTAATTTTGGTTCTGTGCACTACCACAATGAATTTTGAACAAAACAATTCAGATGCAGTTGAAGTTCAGACTTTCAGCTTTAATTCAGTGGGTTGAACAAAATGATTGCATAAAAATGTGAGGAACTAAAGCATTTTTTAAACACAATCCCTTCATTTCAGCGGCTCAAAAGTAATTGGACAAATTAAATAATTGTAAATAAAATGTTCATTTCTGGGGCGGCACGGTGGTGCAGTGGTTAGCGCTGTCGCCTCACAGCAAGAAGGTCCGGGTTCGAGCCCCATGGCCGGCGAGGGCCTTTCTGTGCGGAGTTTGCATGTTCTCCCCCTGTCCACATGGGTTTCCTCCGGGTGCTCCGGTTTCCCCCACAGTCCAAAGACATGCAGGTTAGGTTAAAGCAGGGGTCACCAAACTTTTTTCTCTGGGGGCCACATTGTCGTTCCTGACTGTGATTGGGGCCCGGGGTCGGGTCAGCTATATAACATAGAATTGTATGACCCAGACAAATATGACCACCAGCAGGCCTCATTGTGTAGTAGAGATTACTAGCCTGGCACAGCCATCCCCACTACTATATCCCCACTACTATATCAACACTTGATTCCTGGCACATATTTGTTTATCTTTACTAGTGGTTTGCAAAAGTAGTAATCGAGTCTTCATACTTTGTTTTAATTTGAAATACCACAGATATTCCATTTATTTATTTTCTAATAAAAATAACATCAAAGCTGTCAAGGTAAGAAACATCTGCCTAGTTGAGGTGATTGACACTGGAGAGGTGAGTGAAAAATTATAAATTGTAGGTAGGCCTGTTGATATTATTAATAATATTAATAATTGTGTGCAGCACTTAATAAAGGTCTGTTACCAGCCTGGTGTTTTTGTTTTTTTGGTTTCCTCTTTCTTCCCTCTGGGTCTATGTGGCTTTGGCACCCACTAATCGTTGTTGTGCCCCATGCCCTGTAGGTACACCGCTGGCACAGTAGGAGGACCTGCTCAATGTCACCTGGGCCAGGGAGGGGCGTGAGCGTATTTAAGCAGCAGCTGGAGCTTCCCCTGCGCCGTTCACTTACATCCGGCTCGCTTCCCTCGCTGAACCCGTCTGACGCCAGCGCTTGTCTTGTCTCTGCTACGCGCCTGTTTGTGACTGCTTTTTGATTGGCCTGAGCGCCTTATTTTTGTGTTTTGAGCCTTCTGAGGGGCTCTTTGCTTTTGCTTTCATCTTGAACCGGGAGCGTGGCTCCCCCTTTTGTGTATCCCCCTAGACTTTCGTTTATTAAATTATTCTGAATTGTTCTTTTTGCGTCCATGTCGCCCTCCTGTGTTACCATTTGTAACAAGGTCAAATAAATAGGCCTAGAAAATAAATACATTTAAAAAAACAGTGAAATTATAATATGAGCAATAGATCAACTAGCCAGCTCTTATGCCTATCCATTTGAGCATGTTCAGTAAACATTTTTTAGGTCAAGGTGAAAATGAAATGAGCAGTAGGCCATTTACAGGTCAAAACTAAAGCATAATACAGAATAATGGGAATCAAAATCAGTAGTATATGTAGGTGAGCTGGATTTGTACTTGTTGATTTGTACTTCTTGTCGGGACACACCTCCTCGGCCACAGCAAGCATGCATTCTTTAACAAAGTCCCCATCAGTAAACGGCTTTCCATGGGTAGCTAGTAGGTGAGCTACCTTATAGCTAGCTCGGACAGCAGCCTGGTTGATCTGGGTTTGGTGAAGGAATGCATTCTGTTGTGCAGCCAGTCCGCATTTCATCCTCCGAATCCTGTCTTCTCTTGTTTGCCCTCGCAAACTAGCATACTCTTTGTGGCGGGTTTCGTAGTGACGACGCGGATTATATTCTTTGAAAACCGACACACTTTCTTTACATACAAGACAAACTGCACGGTCTTTACACTGAACGAAAAAATAATCAGTGGTTCACTGTTCTTTAAAAACTCTGCACTCTCTGTCAGCTTTTCGCTTACCGCTAGCCATTTTGCTGTCCTGAACACTGACAGTTCTCTGCGCGTGCGCTGCCTGTCACTGCTTGATCGCGAGCATATGACGAAAATTCGGAAAATATGAATAGTTCATTTTACAACTAAATATCAATTTTAATTGATAAAATCAACAAAATACAAGATGCAGACATGTTGTTATTTGCCAAAAAGCAATTTAAAAAAAATAGGCGATGACCACTTTTGGGGATTGCCTCATAGGGCCGGTTCAAGTGGTGGGGGGCAGAGGGGCTGGGGGGCCGGTCAAAGGGGGGTGGCGGGCCGGAGTCGGCCCGCGGGCCGTAGTTTGGTGACCCCTGGGTTAAAGGATATGGGACATAAAACATAAATGCACGCTATATCAGTTTCTTTCCATTAAAAATATGAATTAATTGCATCAACAAATACAAAATCATCTATTAAAATCAGCAAAATCGTTATATTCGTGATGATTATATGGCATTTCTGCTCGACTTCCGATATGCATTTTTTGCAACCGGAAGAGCCGCTGTCACGTGATCATACGTCACAAAAACTTTCGGGCACAGCACAAGCGGGTAGATGAATGGAGAAGTGGATGACAAGAAAATTGTTTTTATAGTCTTTAACGTACATTGGACATCATACATTGGACATTATGGTGTATTGTGCTGCTTATGGTTGCAATAATTCCAATGGGAAATGCCCTGGAGTAAGTTTTTTTGCATTCCCCAAGGACCCGAAGCTGAGGAAAGTGTGGGCTCACCTGCGCATGCGCAGTAGGCTTCGCGCATGCGCAGTAGGCTTGGTAGGACAAATCCAAGAGGTAGGATAACTTTACAGAACACCTGTTGAAAAAACTTTGCACCTACTGTTTCCCACAAACTGTGTTCGGACCATTTCACTGAGGATTCTTTCAACATTAATACTCAGGTACTGAGCGATATTAATTCATGAAACATGAAACAGGAAGTATAAGGATGAGAAAAAAAAAACAGTTTAAATCGGGAAGCTGCGCACATTTGCGCCAGGCTGCACAAATGTGCGCAGCTTCCCGATTTAAACTGTTTTTTTTTCTCATCCTTATACTTCATGTTTCATGTTTCATGAATTAATATCGCTTTTTTTTTTTTTTAATCGGATCTGCGCGATTCAGCCGTGAAAAAGGCGGCATCCGCCAAAAGGTGCGCTGTTTGCATCCCTGCACGGAGGCCAGGGGACAGGGCAGGAATATTTTTGTTGATATGAGTGATCCGGTGCGATTTCACGACCCCCCTGTTGAAGACCTCTGCGCTAAGCGACTGAAAGCCGAGGTAAGGATTAGTATTATAATTTTGGGTGTATCAATTATTGATTATCATAATTCTGACTTGTTTCGCCATTTTGAATGTTTTCATCTCGGACTCTGGAAGCATTGTATCTCAATCAATCTTGAAAAATATCAGCAAAAAAAAAAAACTAGCTTGCAACGGACTTTAGCTAGATCTATGATGAACTTTCAATGTATGATATAAAAATAATACTTCTTTCAACAGATCATTAGCCTTTGAGCAGAATTGTTTTTAACTTACCAGGAAGTGTTATTGAGCCGACCGCTTTCAGTTTCATGGGGATTGAATGAACTCTCACTCTCAGAATCATCTGACCCGTCAGAGTAAAGACAAGATCCATGTTCATGTGAATTTCCAGCTATCGGTTCGAATTGATAGGGTCTAACTTCACATCTCTGTGAAACATCGGGAATGTCACTGTTGATGGTGTCCATTTCGGTAACCTGTTTACATTAGATTCCCAAGCGCTGGCTCCTTGGAAAGTTTTTGTGACGTCACGGGTCACGTGACCACCTAGCTCATTAACGAATCCTTGTTTTACGCTGATGTATAAAAAAACTTGAATAATGTGATGATTTTCACATTTTTGATGCCCTGCAGTGATTTAGATGGCATTTCTTATGTCCTTTATACATAATTATACCCAGAAAAAAATCCATGTCCCATATCCTTTAACTGGTGGCTCTAAATTGACCATAGGTGTGAATGTGAGTGTGAATGGTTGTCTGTGTCTGTGTGTCAGCCCTGTGATGACCTGGTGACTTGTCCAGGGTGTACCCCGCCTTTCACCCGTAGTCAGCTGGGATAGGCTCCAGCTTGCCTGCAACCCTGTAGAACAGGATAAAGCGGCTACAGATAATGAGAAGGAGATGTTCATTTCTAATACTTGGTTGAAAACCCTTTGTTGGCAATGACTGCCTGAAGTCTTGAACTCATGGACATCACCAGACACTGCGTTTCCTCCTTTTTAATGCTCTGCTAGGCCTTTACTGCAGCGGTTTTCAGTTGCTGTTTGTTTGTGGGCCTTTCTGTCTGAAGGTTAGTCTTTAACAAGTGAAATACATGCTCAATTGGGTTGAGATCAGGTGACTGACTTGGCCATTCAAGAATATTCCACTTCTTTGCTTTAATAAACTCCTGGGTTGCTTTGGCTTTGTTTTGGGTCATTGTCCATCTGTATTATGAAACGCCGACCAATCAGTTTGGCTGGATTTGAGCACACAGTATGTCTCTGAATACCTCAGAATTCATCCGGCTGCTTCTGTCCTGTGTCACATCATCAATAAACACTAGTGACCCAATGCCACTGGCAGCCATGCATGTCCAAGCCATCACACTGCCTCCACCATGTTTTACAGATTATGTGGTATGCTTTGGATCATGAGCTGTACCACGCCTTCGCCATACTTTTTTCTTTCCATCATTCTGGTAGAGGTTGAGCTTGGTTTCATCTGTCCAAAGAATGTTCTTGCAGAACTGTGCTGGCTTTTTTAGATGTTTTTTAGCAAAGTCCAATCTAGCCTTTTTATTCTTGAGGCTTAGGAGTGGCTTGCACCGTGCAGTGAACCCTCTGTATTTACTTTCATGCAGTCTTCTCTTTATGGTAGATTTGGATATTGATACGCCTACCTCCTGGAGAGTGTTGTTCACTTGGTTGGCTGTTGTGAAGGGGTTTCTCTTCACTATGGAAATTATTCTGCGATCATCCACCACTGTTGTCTTCTGTGAGCATCCAGGTCTTTTTGCATTGATGAGTTCACCAGTGCTTTCTTTCTTTCTCAGGATGTACCAAACTGTAGATTTTGCCACTCCTAATATTGTAGCAATTTCTCGGATGGGTTTTTTCTGGTTTCGCAGCTTAAGGATGGCTTGTTTCACCTGCATGGAGAGCTCCTTTGACCGCATGTTTTCTTCACAGCAAAATCTTCCAAATGCAAGCACCACACCTCAAATCAACTCCAGGCCTTTTATCTGCTTAATTGAGAATGACATAACGAAGGAATTGCCCACACCTGCCCATGAAATAGCCTTTGAGTCAATTGTCCAATTACTTTTGATCCCTTTAAAAACAGGGTGGCACATGTTAAGGAGCTGAAACTCCTAAACCCTTCATCCAATTTTAATGTGGATTCCCTCAAATGAAAGCTGAAAGTCTGGACTTTATGTCCATGTCCATTATATAACTATAACTTGAATATGTTTCAGTAAACAGGTAAAAAAACAAAATTTGTGTCAGTGTCCAAATATATATGGACCTAACTGTATATAGGGACTCAGAAAATGCACACTTGGTGCAAAGTATTACACCACGTCAGTGTGCATTACCGAGCCTTAGTTTCCATGTTTGATTTCCTGGTTTTCAGATTTTTGTGCCTGTTCCTAGTTCCTGTTTTTCTCGCTGCCTTTAACAGTCTGTTCGTGCCTCACCTTACCTTTTGCTTGTTTCCCATTTTTGAGATTGCCTGCTGTCTTGGATTGTTTACCTATGTTTTTTCACAACTGTAAATAAACATCACTTCTGCACTTGCATCCATCTCCTACCGCGTCCCTGACAATCGCGTTCTATCTGGTTTGGCTGCCGAAGAATCAAGTCTGACCTTGGACGAAACATAGCCCATGTTCTGAGTGGGTGCCCAGTCTGGATTGTTTCTATCGTATAATTTTGCTGGCTCTCCTAGAAGCGAAATGGTAATTGAATACACGTGTTAAAATTGTAACAACGACCGAGTGAACCACAACAAGAGAACACTCATTTTATAGCAAAATTCTAGCAACACGAAATCAAATTCTTCCATGATATTACTGAGAGAGCTTTTGAATCTCACCTGAGATAAAATGATTACTGCAAACATGAGCTGTTTTGGTTTTAGCCTCTGTTAGATCAGCCCTGCTGATGTTGTTCAGCCGTGCTCGTCTCCTCTCCGTACTAAGCCTCAGATTTTCCTCACCCTCTTTCCAAATCACAGACAGAATTGTAAAAAATCGGAACGTGCCACGGTCACTGTTGTGACCACAACCATATACAGCACAAAGATATGGCACAGCTAAAAGAATGTTTAAAGCAGTGGAAAAACAAAGAGAGTTGAGGACGCGTGACTATGTTTTGTATGGAATGTCACGTGTATATCCACTGTATTTGCATAGCCACCAACATGGCCCACATCTGGGTTTCTATTTTGCTTTGACGTCACTTGCAAGTCAAGGATACCGTGAGTACTGTGAGCAGAGAAAAACAAAATGGCGGCGTGTGTTGCTCAACTAACTGAGGATGAAATAAAAACTCTACTCGAAAACAAAACCCCCAAAATGATCAAGTATTTAAAAGAAACAGAAATATCTAAAAGAATACAGTCCTCCCAATATCTCCTATTCCACACTCCAGGCCAGTCACTGGCAGTCACGCAACTTTAAGTTGGTTTGCCAACAGCCAACTTAAAAAAGAAGAAAACCCCTCCAAAAAATAAAAAAAGCAAAAAAAATGGAATAAAAGCATTTGATGGTTTTTATTTTTCAAGAATTATTATTATCGCATTCTTCACAAATTGCTCCTGTCATTTCACCAGTGTGTTTACATTCTAAGCAGAAATTATTTTGTTGGAGGTTTTGTACAAAGTTTTTATTGATCGAATTTGCAAAAAATAAAATTAAAAATGCTCTGTTTCTCAAAATCCAGTGAATGTAGATCGAATAAAACAGTTATTCCACTCAATCTCGTCGTACATGGGTTATAGCCGACTCGGTGCGACGTGCCTCATCAGCTATCAGCTCATGTACGACTCGATTTTGTGGAATAACTGTTAAATAGCTTGATTTTATTTTTTTCTAAAGCCTCTCTATTTTTTTTAAACCCAACACCTGTTGAAATGACACTTCAAATCTCACCCTAGGGTTTGTTAATTGTAAAATTACAAGTAGGAAAAAAAAAAACACACACACACACACACCTCATATTTTCAAGTCCCTAGTCTGGCTGTATCTAGATAACCCACACTCACCCAGAAGACTTTCTTGCTCCTGAGGGATGTGTGCATGGCCATGTGAAGACCCCAATTCAGAGAAAAGGCCTCAGTCTCACGCTGTCTGTTTTGTTGTCTCGGACTGGTTCTGACATCAAGTAGAGAGTGTCCATCTGGAGCTCCATTTAGATCAGCCCTGACCATGTGATGTATCCGAGCCACCTCCTAAATTGTAGCTTCATGTAAGCAATATATAAACAATATTAAATCCAGCAATGGGCTCTTCAATGGTAGCTAAAACCCAGGCAGAAATGATGGAATAACAGACAGACAGAGAAGATGAGAAAGTGCTGAAATCACTTTCTCCTCAGAAGGTGATAACAAATCCTGTGAAGCAAGGTGAGAAAACTCCTATTATTCTTCCTCCTTTGTTGCCTGTGGAAACACTCAACACTGAGGTAGGAGAGATATGAGGAAATAAAACCCCATCCTGCTGGGCCTGAGAAAGACCACCAGTTAGGGAGCAACAATTTGGCAGCTGGTGTCACACATAAGACAGATATTACTACAGAAATACATGGAAAGGGCTGTGGAAGTGGGGCACATGTAGTGCACAAAGACAAAGACCTGCCTGATCCATCCTGGTGCCCTGTATCTGGTTGGAGTCTCATCACATCGCTCCTGTGGAGGGCGGCCCCATGTGGACAGTTGGGGGTCGCGCCTGGAGTACGCTCTGGACTCTTGCAGTGGTGCTTTTGTGGATGGGGACTGCAGTTGACTTGCTGACTTTAGGACTGCAGTTGACTTGCTGACTTTAGGGCTGCAGTTGACTTGCTGACTTTAGGGCTGCAGTAGACTTGCTGACTTTAGGGCTGCAGTTGACTTGCTGACTTTAGGACTGCAGTTGACTTGCTGACTTTAGGGCTGCAGTTGACTTGCTGACTTTAGGGCTGCAGTTGACTTGCTGACTTTAGGGCTGCAGTTGACTTGCTGACTTTAGGACTGCAGTTGACTTGCTGACTTTAGGACTGCAGTTGACTTGCTGACTTTAGGACTGCAGTTGACTTGCTGACTTTAGGGCTGCAGTTGACTTGCTGACTTTAGGACTGCAGTTGACTTGCTGACTTTAGGACTGCAGTTGACTTGCTGACTTTAGGGCTGCAGTTGACTTGCTGACTTTAGGGCTGCAGCAGACTTGCTGACTTTAGGGCTGCAGTAGACTTGCTGACTTTAGGACTGCAGTTGACTTGCTGACTTTCGGACTGCAGTTGACTTGCTGACTTTCGGACTGCAGTTGACTTGCTGACTTTAGGGCTGCAGTAGACTTGCTGACTTTAGGGCTGCAGTTGACTTGCTGACTTTAGGGCTGCAGTTGACTTGCTGACTTTAGGGCTGCAGTTGTCGTGAACTGTTTTGCGCTCGGGTTTCCGTCGGTGGGGGATTTATAGCGTCAATGAAGCTGACTTTATGTTAGGACTGTTAATGTTATAGTCATGTTGTCTGTTGTTGCCCAAATGAGGATGGGTTCCCTTTTGAGTCTGGTTCATCTTGAGGTTTCTTCCTCATGTATACTGAGGGAGTTTTTCCTTGCCACCGTCACCACAGGCTTGCTCATTGGGGATAGATTAGGGATAAAATTAGCTCATATTTTAAGTCGTTCAAATCCTGTAAAGCTGCTTTGCGACAATGTTTATTGTTAAAAGCGCTATACAAATAAACTTGACTTGACTTGAGGTAAACTAGGGATTATCCATTTACAGTGTGTATAGGGCTGGTGCAAAGAGAATTCAAGACACATAACCTCAGCTTTACCTTTACTGTACTGTCCCAACCTTTACATAAGCATATGGAATAATACCAAGCATAATAACAAACTAAATATTCTCTCATTCATCATTTCCACCTTGCTCTGCTTTTCATTGTCTACTGGGATGATTTTCTGCTATGTTTGGGAGTGACAAGGCTCTTCTACAGCCAACAGAAGTTACGTTTAGTGTAATAAATACTGACCGCAATTCTCTCTACTATTTTTGCACTCTCCCGCCAATTATATCACTTTGTCTTCACCATTAGCATCTCTTCACTGGACCACCTTGCTGCGTTCTCACTTCGTTTCACACTCACTTGTTCTCTACACAGCTTTCTATTCGACTGTTTCTTTCACTCAGTACCATGTGATCACTGCGTCCTTTCATCAGTTCCGTTTTTCTCGCCTCCTTGCAAGCTGTTAGTGTTTTTGTGCCTGTGTATTTCTCACACACACACACACACACACACACAATGGACAATTTGGAACTGATATATAATGGAAATCCAGGCTGCTCGTTATTATTCTTCACTTCTTCACGATGTCTTTTATGTAATGTTTGGGCACCGTAACATGACCATACACATCCACCCAAACAAGCACAGTCGATGCTTAGACCTTTAACTATCTGTCCCTGTGCTTAATGTAAAACTTGTCATATCATTTCTATACTGCAGAGCTACACAGATAAATGCACCATAACATACACTGAATTAATGCGATGCGTATGCCTAAATCTAACCATAACCTTAAGATCAGTAACCATACATTTTGGCTCTTTTAAATTTTATTTTTACATAAATGCTGCATATTTGTAGAGCATTTTTCCTCATGGGGACCAGGTCAATGCTACCACAAGGATAAAACTGTCAGATACTCATATCCTTTTGGCTATCATATCATGATGTTCGTCCCTTGGGGTCAAAGATGACCATGATTTCAATTTGGTGGGTGGCGATTGTGGGTCCAGAGGTGACTGATGAGGCCAATCCGGGCTTTGAAGGCACGCCCACATGCCGACGTTCCACATGCCAAGGTTGAGTACCTTCACTATCTTTTTGTTGTATTTTGACCACTGAGTGGGATCCCTGCCAGCCGCGGTGTGCTGGCCAGGATGGGGTGAAGCAGGCTATGTTTGGGGCACCTATTCTAGCCCCTTCCTCCATGGAGGTGAGCAGAGTGAATCCTAAACAGGGCTGCTCAGGCACCCAGGGGGCTGCCAAACTCCGCTGCTGCTTCATTCCAGCAAAGAGCGACCCTATGCCCTGGGCTGCCTGTGTGCAGGTTTGTGACTACAGCTTCCAGTGTTTCTGCACCTGCTGCTTCGCCACTTGCCCATCGCTACAGGACTTGAATCTGAATTTGAAGTCATGATTTGCGCATGGGGTGGCACGGTGGTGTAGTGGTTAGCGATGTCGCCTCACAGCAAGAAGGTCCAGGTTCGAGCCCCATGGCCGACGAGGGCCTTCCTGTGCGGAGTTTGCATGTTCTCCCCGTGTCTGCGTGGGTTTCCTCCGGGTGCTCCGGTTTCCCCCACAGTCCAAAGACATGCAGGTTAGGTTAACTGGTGACTCTAAATTGAGCGTAGGTGTGAATGTGAGTGTGAATGGTTGTCTGTGTCTATGTGTCAGCCCTGTGATGACCTGGCGACTTGTCCAGGGTGTACCCCGCCTTTCGCCCGTAGTCAGCTGGGATAGGCTCCAGCTTGCCTGCGACCCTGTAGAACAGGATAAAGCGGCTAGAGATAATGAGATGAGATGAGATTTGCGCGTGACTTGGATTAGAGTGAGGGAGAGTTGCACAGCCATCAGCTTCACTCTTGTCCTAACCTAATTGGGTCCAGGGGCAAGACAGAATCAAGACGGCTGGAGCTAGGTCAGGAGTATCATATCATAAAGATATAAAACATAGATTCTGTTCTAGATTCATAGGTGTGGAAACCGATGTGGTCTTCTATGAGGTGCCGTTTAGGTCATATATAAAGAAAGCTTGCTCATACACCACTTTTAGTTTGCACTACTTTGGCTCACACATGCACATAAAAGTTCAAACATACACTACTTTTTCTTGCAAGCTTTTAATGTGACATGTGAGTGAAGAAAGTTGAGTGTGTGCGCGAGCTGACACTCAAATGAAGACCCAGCAGACTAATGCTATTGGCTGAGTAAATTTCTGATAGGCCACCCACCTCATGTCCATCCTCTGTTTGAAGATCCAGGCAGAGTGAACAAAAATGCCATCTAAACCACTGAAAGCATTGATAAGAAAAAGTAATGTGCTGAATTCGAGCACAGTGAAGTGTATGATATGGCAGTTAAACTGTATCGCCAGTTTTCATTTGTGTATTATGCTGTGGGTGGTCCTAAAAGTTGCTGGTTAGTGTTTGTTAGGATTCATAGGTAACAATTCAGTTACAGGGGGTGTCGTGGCTCAGGTGGATAAGGCACCATGCCATAAATCCGAGGACCCGGGTTTGATTCCGACCCGAGGTAATTTCCCGATCCCTCCCTGTGGCTCTCTCTCCTGCTCATTTCCTGTCTCTACACTGTCCTATCCAATAAAGGTGAAAAAAGCCCAGAAAAAAAATCTTAAAAAAACAATTCGGTTACAAAACTATTCTCAATGCATATCATCCTCCATTTTTTAATCAATACAAGTCGTCAGATGGATGAGAACTTTTTTTTTAATCAAACAGCTTTTTCAAAAGTCAGAAAAAAAGTCACTTTATATAAAAAAGCTGCTTTTTTTGGTCCAAATAAGATTATCCATAGCAATCTATAATTTTATGGAATTTATCAAAATAAAGTTGTTTTCAAATGAAAAATAAAATTCAGAAAACTGCAAAAATAGGCTCAATGAGGCTGTAGCTCATGCCGGCCACTGTTGTTGTGTGCGAGTTTGAAATTCGATCAATTCTGTAGGAGGAATAGCGATTTTTGTGAAATTGCATATGACCCCTGTGTAGCTACAGCCATGGCAAGTGGCACCATCTGGTGAACAAGTCTTGTTGGTATATGTCTTTAAAGTCTTTTGGGTGAGTTTCAGTGAAAACATCCTAGCAGTTTACGAACAGTAGTGTTTGGTGTGACGAGTCACCCAAAATTTTCAAACATACATAAAATGTTAAATATGACAGGAGGCACCACCGTCTTGACAAGTTTTATACATACCAACCTGGGGAACATTCCATATGAGTTTGATCAAAATCTGATCATTCCTGTAGGCGAAGTAGCGATTTTCGTGAAATTGTACATGACCCCTCTGTCACCTCATCCGTAGTAGGTGGTACCACTTGAACAACTCTTGTTGGTATATGTCTTTAGAGTCTTGTGGGTGAGTTTCAGTGAAAACGTCCCAGCAGTTTACAAAGAGTAGCGTTTAATGTGACGAGTCACCCAAAAAATTTCATACGCCCAGAAAATCGTAAATATGACAGGGGGTACCACCATCTTGACAATTTTTATACAGACCCACCTGGGGAACACTGTATGACTTTGATCAAAATCCGCTCAATCCTGTCGGAGGAGTAGCGATTTTTGCAAATTGTGGACAGACGACAGAGGGATGACAGATGGATGATGCGTGATCGCATAAGCTCATCTGGCCTGGCCTGTGGCCGGATGAGCTAAAAATTGCTAGCAGGTTTTGTATGTGGTGCCCCCTTTTTTAAGAGACCAAAAATAATTGAGCTAACTAACATAATCATCAATTACAACCCCGATTCCAAAAAAGTTGGGACAAAGTACAAATTGTAAATAAAAACGGAATGCAATAATTTACAAATCTCAAAAACTGATATTGTATTCACAATAGAACATAGAAAACATATCAAATGTCGAAAGTGAGACATTTTGAAATTTCATGCCAAATATTGGCTCATTTGAAATTTCATGACAGCAACACATCTCAAAAAAGTTGGGACAGGGGCAATAAGAGCCTGGAAAAGTTAAAGGTACAAAAAAGGAACAGCTGGAGGACCAAATTGCAACTCATTAGGTCAATTGGCAATAGGTCATTAACATGACTGGGTATAAAAAGAGCATCTTGGAGTGGCAGCGGCTCTCAGAAGTAAAGATGGGAAGAGGATCACCAATCCCACTAATTCTGCGCCGACAAATAGTGGAGCAATATCAGAAAGGAGTTCGACAGTGTAAAATTGCAAAGAGTTTGAACATATCATCATCTACAGTGCATAATATCATCAAAAGATTCAGAGAATCTGGAAGAATCTCTGTGCGTAAGGGTCAAGGCTGGAAAACCATACTGGGTGCCCGTGATCTTCGGGCCCTTAGACGGCACTGCATCACATACAGGCATGCTTCTGTATTGGAAATCACAAAATGGGCTCAGGAATATTTCCAGAGAACATTATTTGTGAACACAATTCACCGTGCCATCCGCCGTTGCCAGCTAAAACTCTATAGTTCAAAGAAGAAGCCGTATCTAAACATGATCCAGAAGCGCAGACGTCTTCTCTGGGCCAAGGCTCATTTAAAATGGACTGTGGCAAAGTGGAAAACTGTTCTGTGGTCAGACGAATCAAAATTTGAAGTTCTTTATGGAAATCAGGGACGCCGTGTCATTTGGACTAAAGAGGAGAAGGACGACCCAAGTTGTTATCAGCGCTCAGTTCAGAAGCCTGCATCTCTGATGGCATGGGGTTGCATTAGTGCGTGTGGCATGGGCAGCTTACACATCTGGAAAGACACCATCAATGCTGAAAGGTATATCCAGGTTCTAGAGCAACATATGCTCCCATCCAGACAACGTCTCTTTCAGGGAAGACCTTGCATTTTCCAACATGACAATGCCAAACCACATACTGCATCAATTACAGCATCATGGCTGCGTAGAAGAAGGGTCCGGGTACTGAACTGGCCAGCCTGCAGTCCAGATCTTTCACCCATAGAAAACATTTGGCGCATCATAAAACGGAAGATATGACAAAAAAGACCTAAGACAGTTGAGCAACTAGAATCCTACATTAGACAAGAATGGGTTAATATTCCTATCCCTAAACTTGAGCAACTTGTCTCCTCAGTCCCCAGACGTTTACAGACTGTTGTAAAGAGAAAAGGGGATGTCTCACAGTGGTAAACATGGCCTTGTCCCAACTTTTTTGAGATGTGTTGTTGTCATGAAATTTAAAATCACCTAATTTTTCTCTTTAAATGATACATTTTCTCAGTTTAAACATTTGATATGTCATCTATGTTCTATTCTGAATAAAATATGGAATTTTGAAACTTCCACATCATTGCATTCCGTTTTTATTTACAATTTGTACTTTGTCCCAACTTTTTTGGAATCGGGGTTGTAAATGGTAACTTTTAATACCTGGTTGCAAATCCTTTGCAGTCAGTGACTGCTTGAAGTCACCCACAGCTATTACCAGCCAGGCATTTTGCCTTCAGCTTCCAACTTTGGTACAAGTTGATCTCTGCGTCTTATCTGTTTGTAGGATGTTGTTCCAGAACTGTAATGGCCTTTTTATATGTTTAAGGCAAACTCTAATCTGGTCTTCCTGTTGTGGTAAAGCCTTTATATTGGCAAAGCCTTCTCTTGATTGTCGACTCTGAAGCAGATACACTCACCTCCGGGTGTGTGTCCTTGATCAGCCCAACTGTTGTCAAAGGGTTTTTCTTACCAGGGAAAGAATTATTCTGTCATCCACCACAGTTGGTTTCTGTGGTCTTCCACACCTTTTGGTGTCCCTGAGCTCAGCAGTGCATTCTTTCTTTTTAAGAAGGTACCAAACGGTTGATTTGGCCACACCAAGTGTTTTTGCTATCTCTAGGATGGGTTTGTTTTGATTTTTCAGCTTAATGGTGGCTTGCTTCACTTGCAATGACGGTTCATTGGACCTCATACTGAGAGTTAACAGACCTTTAATCTAGACCTTTTATCTGCTTACTTGAATGTGAAATAGGGAATAGCACACATCCAGCCATGGAACAACTGAGCAGCCAATTGTCCAATCATTCTTTTTTTTTGTTCCTTAAAAAAAAAAAAGTGTGTGGGGAGGGTGGACTTATAGAAAAGTTTTGTAATTCCGAAACCTTTAATTGTATTTGGATGTTAATGCCCTCGAATCAAAGCTAAAAGGCTGCACTTTGAACTCATATTCATTACTCAAATTCAACTGCAATATGGTAGACAGTTTTAAAGATTCCCCAAATGAAACAACCACAAAAATTACACTGATTCCATATACATAACATGAGCAGTTAAAACACAAGTGGTTAAAAACTAAAGGCAATATCCTACAGTTATATATCTATGATGCCCTCTAGTGAGTGACTGCAGTACAATTTCAATGTCACACATACCTACTGTAAAGACCTCTTCTTTTTGCATCCCCCCCCCACTTCTGTGTGGGGTTGATGTGGATAGGTTGAGCCAATAGGGTTAAGGGCCTTGCCCAAGGGGTCCGACAATGGTGGCTTGGCGGTGCTAGGGCTGGAACCCCAACCCTCTGATCAGTAATTCAGAATATTAACCCAGTGAGACTTTTGGCTGTTGAGTCTTCTTCAAGTTTTTAGCCATTATTGGATGATTATCAGAGTTAATTGAGAGCTGGAATTATCAGTCATTGGGCGGCATGGTGGTGTAGTAGTTAGCACTGTCACCTCACAGCAAGAAGGTTCTGGGTTCGAGCCCAGTGGCCGATGAGGGCCTTTCTGTCTGGAGTTTGCATGTTCTCCCTGCGTCTGTGTGGGTTTCTTCCGGGTGCTCTGGTTTCCCCCACAGTCCAAAGACATGCAGGTTAGGCTAACTGGTGATTCAAAATTGACCATAGGTGTGAATGGTTGTTTGCCTTTATGTGTCAGCCCTGCGATGACCTGGCGACTTGTCCAGGGTGTACCCCACCTCTTGCCCATAGTCAGCTGGGATAGGCTCCAGCTTGCCCATGACCCTGTACAGAATAAGCTGTTAGGGATAATGGATGGATAAATAGGGTGGAATTATCAGTCATTTGTAAGTACAAACCACAACATGGCAAGCTTCATAATTTGCCAGTACAGTATATGGCATAGAGTGTCTGGAATGTCAGTGTAATTGTTGCATAAAAAGGAGCCTGAAAGTGCAGGCCATGGTGTTCTAGTAATCATCTGCTACTGGCCACCACTGCTATTATAGTTATTACTCTGATTTACATAAACTACCAGTTAATGGCTTTCAGATGGCATGAAGACAGGGTGTGTCCATAATGAATATGGCTGGGCATTAGTCAGACACACATCTGTGGCTGCATCATCATCAACATTTAAATTCATGAGGTCTTGAAAAAAGGGAAACGTAGACAGTTATGTCACTTGGGAGCCCCCATAAATTTAAATTTAATGGATAGTTTGGCGTTCCATCTAGATCATATTACCACTTCACACACAGTGTTCTTGGGATAGGCTCTTGATTCACCGCAACGCTGACTAAGATGAAGTGGTTACTGAAAATGAATGAAATTTTGCTCTTGTTTGAAAGTACACATGTTTGTTTGCTATTGAGAACATAACTGTCTTTATTCGACATTTTATGCATTTATTTTTATGTCTTTTTTTTTTGTTTGTTTCCTGATGTTAGTATGAGTTTGAGAAACTTCATAAAGTTTTGCCAACTTTATTATCAGTTAGCTGAATTTTAGCTCCTAAAAATCCCCAAAAGATTTTGGGTCAAGTCCCAATTTTGCATTACTGCAATCTATGGTTTCAGATTCCCTTTGCTGTTTCATTTGCAGTTAAACTGCTGACAAACCTTCTCTCTTCTCTCTATACACTATTTATATAGGACTGAAGGAAAGAGAAGGAAAATAAACTGGGTATCATTATAATACTCTCTCTCTCACACACACACACACACACACACACACACAGATAACAGAGTTAGTTTTGCATCATAATTTCCAGCCTGCTGCTTTAAGGATCTCTATGTGGATCTAGACATTTGTCTCACTTTTTCCAGGGCAGTGAACATCTCCCTGTAAGCCCATTAAATGCATTCTCTGGTATGTCAGAAAAGTCTTCATACCCTTTTAGTCCTCCTGAGAACGAAGAGGAATGCAGATGCACTGCCAACGAAGTTTCTGTCTTCCTCGATGAAATATATGACATAACCAGCCTCTCTCTCTCTCTCTGTATGCAAATATATATATATATATATATATATATATATATATATATATATATATATATATATATATATACACACACACACACACACACACAGTTAGGTCCATATATATTTGGACACTGACACAAATTTTGTTTTTTTACCTGTTTACTGAAACATATTCAAGTTATAGTTATATAATGGACATAAAGTCCAGACTTTCAGCTTTCATTTGAGGGAATCCACATTAAAATTGGATGAAGGGTTTAGGAGTTTCAGCTCCTTAACATGTGCCACCCTGTTTTTAAAGGGACCAAAAGTAATTGGACAATTGACTCAAAGGCTATTTCATGGGCAGGTGTGGGAAATTCCTTCGTTATGTCATTCTCAATTAAGCAGATAAAAGGCCTGGAGTTGATTTGAGGTGTGGTGCTTGAATTTGGAAGATTTTGCTGTGAAGAAAACATGCGGTCAAAGGAGTTCTCCATGCAGGTGAAACAAGCCATCCTTAAGCTGCAAAACCAGAAAAAACCCATCCGAGAAATTGCTACAATATTAGGAGTGGCAAAATCTACAGTTTGGTACATCCTGAGAAAGAAAGAAAGCACTGGTGAACTCATCAATGCAAAAAGACCTGGACGCCCACAGAAGACAACAGTGGTGGATGATCGCATAATAATTTCCATGGTGAAGAGAAACCCCTTCACAACAGCCAACCAAGTGAACAACACTCTCCAGGAGGTAGGCGTATCAATATCCAAATCTACCATAAAGAGAAGACTGCATGAAAGTAAATACAGAGGGTTCACTGCATGGTGCAAGCCACTCATAAGCCTCAGGAATAAAAAGGCTAGATTGGACTTTGCTAAAAAACATGTAAAAAAAAAAAAGCCAGCACAGTTCTGGAAGAACATTCTTTGGACAGATGAAACCAAGATCAACCTCTACCAGATTGATGGAAAGAAAAAAAGTATGGCGAAGGCGTGGTACAGCTCATGATCCAAAGCATACCACATAATCTGTAAAACACGGCGGAGGCAGTGTGATGGCTTGGGCATGCATGGCTTCCAGTGGCACTGGGTCACTAGTGTTTATTGATGATGTGACACAGGACAGAAGCAGCCGGATGAATTCTGAGGTATTCAGAGACGTACTGTGTGCTCAAATCCAGCCAAACTGATTGGTCGGCGTTTCATAATACAGATGGACAATGACCCAAAACATAAAGCCAAAGCAACCCAGGAGTTTATTAAAGCAAAGAAGTGGAATATTCTTGAATGGCCAAGTCAGTCACCTGATCTCAACCCAATTGAGCATGCATTTCACTTGTTAAAGACTAAACTTCAGACAGAAAGGCCCACAAACAAACAGCAACTGAAAAGCGCTGCAGTAAAGGCCTGGCAGAGCATTAAAAAGGAGGAAACACAGCGTCTGGTGATGTCCATGAGTTCAAGACTTCAGGCAGTCATTGCCAACAAAGGGTTTTCAACCAAGTATTAGAAATGAACATTTTATTTACAATTATTTAATTTGTCCAATTACTTTTGAGCCCCTGAAATGAAGGGATTGTGTTTAAAAAATGCTTTAGTTCCTCACATTTTTATGCAATCATTTTGTTCAACCCACTGAATTAAAGCTGAAAGTCTGAACTTCAACTGCATCTGAATTGTTTTGTTCAAAATTCATTGTGGGAATGTACAGAACCAAAATTAGAAAAATGTTGCCTCTGTCCAAATATTTATGGACCTAACTGTATGTACACACACACACACACACACACACACTGGCTTGCAAAAGTATTCATCCCTCTTGGTGTTTGTCCTGTTTTGTTGCATTACAAGCTGGAATTAAAATGAGTTTTTGGAGCGTTAGCACCATTTGATTTACACAACATGCCTACCACTTTAAAGGTGAAAATTGTTGTTTTATTGTGACACAAACAATAATTAAGATGAAAAAACAGAAATCTGGAGTGTGCATAAGTATTCACCCCCTTTTGTATGAAACCCCTAAATAAGAGCTGCTCCAACCAATTCACTTCATAAGTCACATAATTAGTTGATTAAGATCCACCTGTGTGCAATCAAAGTGTCACATGATCTGTCACATGATGTCTGTATAAATCAACCTGTTCTGGAAGGACCCTGACTCTGCAACACTACTAAGCAAGCAACATGAAAACCAAGGAGCCTCCAAACAGGTCAGAGACAAAGTTGTGGAGAAGTATAGATCAGGGTTGGGTTATAAAAAAATATCCCAAACTTTGAATATCCCAGGGAGCGCCATTAAATCCATTATAGCAAAATGGAAAGAATATGGCACCACTACAAACCTGACAAGAGAAGGCCGCCCACCAAAACTCACAGACCGGGCAAGGAGGGCATTAATCAGAGATGCAACAAAGACACCAAAGATAACACTGAAGGAGCTGCAAAGATCCACAGCGGAGATGGGAGTATCTGTCCATAGGACCACTTTAAGCCGTACACTCCACAGAGCGGGGCTTTATGGAAGAGTGGCCAGAAAAAAAGTCATTGCTTAAGAAAACATGTTTGGAGTTTGCCCAACAACATTTGGCAGACTCCCCAAACACATGGAAGAAGATTCTCTGGTCAGATGAGACTAAAATTGATCTCTTTGGCCATCATGGGAAATGCCATGTGTGGCACAAACCCTGAGAACACCGTTCCTACAGTGAAGCATGGTGGTGGCAGCATCATACTGTGGGGATGTTTTTCATCTGCAGGGACAGGAAAGCTGGTCAGGACTGAAGGAAAGATAGATGGCACTAAATACAGGGCAATTCTGGAGAAAAACCTGTTTGAGTCGGCCAGAGGTTTGAGACTGGGACGAAGGTTCACATTCCAGCAGGACAATGACCCTAAACATACTGCTAAAGCTACACTGGAGTGGTTTATAATAAAATAATAATAATAAGTTAAATTTATATAGTGCCTTTCAAGAAACCCAAGGACACTTTACAATTATAGACAAGGAGAAAAAGTAAATAAATAAAAAAATAACAAAAAATAAATAAATAAATAATAAAAAGTAAAAAGTCCACAAAGTAGGGGTCAGGATGTAATTCCAGTGGTGTAGCAGCCACAGTCCCACCAAAAGGCGCACGAAAACGAGTCCCACATCTCCAGCACCGCCGCCGTTACGCCGTCAGCAACATCGCTCAAACACCACGCCATTGATCCACAAAGCGAGCAGAGAAGCTCTGCCATGCAAAGCGCTGGTATGTCCAAACCGCCTGCACAGCCGCCGTGACACCACCGAGCAACATCGCTCAGAACATCACGCCAAGCATTAAAGCACAGAGTGCTGGACAACCACGATGTAAAATGAGCAACGAGCTCACTGCAGTCCACAGCTGGGAGCACAGGCATCACCCACAGCGAACCAAGGCCTGGAGGGAACCGACGCCCAAAACTGGGTCCGGAGCTACACCACCACCGGCGGACAAAACACTCAAACAAACATCAAACTACACAAACACAGAAAAAATAAATAAATAAAATGAAAATAGAAAAAGAAAGAAAAATAAAAATAAAATAAAAAAGCTCTGGTGAGAAGCGGCAGCCAGAACGCGCACGATGTACTCTCAACCGGAAACGGAAAAAGGGAAACATTTAAATGTCTTGGAATGGGCTAACCAAAGCCCAGACCTCAATCCAATTGAGAATCCGTGGCATAACTTGAAGATTGCTGTACGCCAACGCAACCCATCTAACTTGAAGGAGTTGGAGCAGTTTTGCCTTGAAGAATGGGCAAAAATCCCAGTGGCTAGATGTGCTAAGCTAATAGAGACATACCCCAAGAGACTTGCAGCTGTAATTGCAGCAAAAGGTGGCTCTACAAAGTATTGACTTTGGGGTGGGTGGGATGAATATCTATGCACAGTCCAGATTTCAGTTTTTTTTTCATCTTAATTATTGTTTGTGTCACAGTAAAAAAAAAGAAACAAAAAAAATATTCAATGTGCACCTTTAAAGTGGTAGGCATGTTGTGTAAATTAAATGGTGCTAAACCTCCAAAATCCATTTTAATTCCAGCTTGTAATGCAACAAAACAGGACAAACACCAAGGGGGAAGAATATTATATCCATCCATTATCTCTAGCCGCTTTATCCTGTTCTACAGGGTCGCAGGCGAGCTGGAGCCTATCCCAGCTGACTACGGGCGAAAGGCGGGGTACACCCTGGACAAGTCGCCAGGTCATCACAGGGCTGACACATAGACACAGACAACCATTCACACTCACATTCACACCTACGGTCAATTTAGAGTCACCAGTTAACCTAACCTGCATGTCTTTGGACTGTGGGGGAAACCGGAGCACCCGGAGGAAACCCACGCGGACACGGGGAGAACATGCAAACTCCACACAGAAAGGCCCTCACCAGCCACGGGGCTCGAACCAAGGACCTTCTTGCTGTGACACGACAGTGCTAACCACTACAAAGGCTTAATTCATAAAGCTTAATTCAAAAGAGTTTCTCTATAAAGGATGTCTTATTTGTTGAAATAACTTATTTTCTGCTTTGCTAAAATAGTACACAGTGCAGAGCTTGAACAAAGCACATGAATGAGCACAAAGAACATGGATGAGTAACACAAAAGAAGTGTAAAAGGCTTAGTGCACAAGCCAAAGGGGATTGATCATGTGTAGATACACATTACAGCCACCAGAGTGCACCGTTACTCTGCTATTTGTACATCAGAAACAAATAGGACAAATGGTGCAGTATGCCAGTTTATATAAAACCTTCCACTAAAGAAAAATTACAAACCAGAAACCATATGTGCCAACACTCTTAAGGCTAAAACTATTTCCAAATTGGCTGATTTAAAATATTTTTTTAATGGGTGTATTAATCCTAATATTAAACCTCCTAATTATTTTCTGTGTAAGTGCAATTTATAAAGCATTTTAGCACTAAATGCAGGTCCTAGAGGAGTGAAATCCTAGAGGTAGTCTAGAGGATTCCTAAGTCAGTTAGACTAAATCACAAACAGTTCTAATGTCATGGGAAAAAGAATGTACACCCTCCTTCAATTTTATGTTTTTAGTTATAAGGGCCTTAATAACAATTGTGTAGTCCTCATCAACTTATAAAAACAAACACATAACCTCAGGTAATTAAAAAACACACACACACAAAACACAATTTCAATATGGAATCATTTTCCCCGGGCGGCACGGTGGTGTAGTGGTTAGCGCTGTCGCCTCACAGCAAGAAGGTCCTGGGTTCGAGCCCCGGGGCCGGCGAGGGCCTTTCTGTGTGGAGTTTGCATGTTCTCCCCGTGTCCGCGTGGGTTTCTTCCGGGTGCTCCGGTTTCCCCCACAGTCCAAAGACATGCAGGTTAGGTTAACTGGTGATTCTAAATTGACCGTAGGTGTGAGTGTGAATGGTTGTCTGTGTCTATGTGTCAGCCCTGTGATGACCTGGTGACTTGTCCAGGGTGTACCCCGCCTTTCGCCCATAGTCAGCTGGGATAGGCTCCAGCTTGCCTGCGACCCTGTAGAAGGATAAAGCGGCTAGAGATAATGAGATGAGATCATTTTCCCCAAAAAGAAAACCAACATGCAGCACAGTGGTGTAGTGTTTAGCGCTGTCGCCTCACAGCAAGAAGGTCCTGGGTTCGAGCCCCGGGGCCAGCGAGGGCCTTTCTGTGTGGAGTTTGCATGTTCTCCCCGTGTCCGCGTGGGTTTCCTCCGGGTGTTCCGGTTTCCCCCACAGTCCAAAGACATGCAGGTTAGGTTAACTGGTGACTCTAAATTGACCGTAGGTGTGAATGTGAGTGTGAATGGTTGTCTGTGTCTATGTGTCAGCCCTGTGATGACCTGGTGACTTGTCCAGGGTGTACCCCGCCTTTCGCCCGTAGTCAGCTGGGATAGGCTCCAGCTTGCCTGCGACCCTGTAGAAGGATAAAGCGGCTAGAGATAATGAGATGAGATGAGAAAACCAACATTCAGAAACCAGGTGGGGAAAAAATAAGTACACCTTCCTCCTTCCACAATCATTCGGAGAGTAATTAGCAGCTAGGTGCTACTAATGAAGTGCACAAGATTAGTTAATCATCAAGAAGTGTTATTCCCTCTGTAAAAGAAGAGCTTTTGGCAGTTTGGTGTTCTGGAGCACTTAGGTGTGTGTCTACATCATTTCAAGAAGAAAGGACATCAGCCATGGCCTCATGGTTGGAGAAGCAACTTTGGGACCAAAAGATCGCTGGTTCTAGCTGAAGTACCCTTCAGCAAGGCACTTAACCCCCAACTGCTCTCCAGGCTGCTCTGGGTATGTTGTATGTCACGCTGGATAAGAGCGTCTGCTAAAATGCCATTAACGTAATGTAAAGCCATGACCTTGGAGAAGCAATTGTTTCTGCTCATTCATCTGGGAAAGGTGATAAGGCAATCTCCAAACAATTCGAAATTCACCATTCTACAGTGAGAAGGACTGGTTACAAATGGAGAGCCTTCAAAACAGTTGCCAGTCTTCTCAGGAGTGGGTGTCCCAGCAAATTCAGTTCAAGGTCAGACCATTTAATGCTCATATACAGGGGCGCCGCTAGAAATCTTGGGCCCTATGAAAGATTACAATTTAGGGGCCCCCCCCCCGGTAAAATTTTCAAGCTCAAGCAACTGAATTTGAAGTCTGTTTTTGGCTGGCACTTCTACTTTACTATTCATGTGATCAGCTACCTAGCAAGTTTAGCTGATACAGTTATTTGGTATATGAACATTTTAAATGCAGTACTGTCAGAATTAGACTGAATAGACTGTTGCCTTAAAATGAAAATTCCATGATATATATGGAAGATATATTTTTTTTCTTTTATGAGCAACTATTATTAGGCCACTCAGTAGCCTATAGAGTTCATTCAATCCAAATGTTTGTGTTGAGAGAAATTGCATGCATCACTGTATCAGTATGGATTTATAACATTCTGTATGCACATTATGGATACTCCAGAGCCCTCCAGCAAACATCATCGATAATCAGGATTACAAAATGTATTCCTTTGTTTCCTCCATTTATTGACTTATTGTATGCGATCAAATGTATGCCTTGATGAATAACTACACTAGTTTTTTGATACAATTACAGAGTCCACTGCAAGAAATCCACTAAGTGTTTTTGGTTTCTTTTAGGCATCACACATTTATTAGAAAACACAGCAAATGTTCAAATATTCAAGTTAAATACTTAGCAACAGTATCAATAAATCCACACATGAACAATAGCAATGATATCTCTGACCACAGCTAATGTGCAAAATATTAAAGTTAAATACTTAACAATATCAACAAATCCACACATGAACAATGGCAAAACATCTGGACTTAATTATACAATAAAGATACCTACGAAGAAAGGTGATTTTTTTCACACACAGTGTGATATCCGGACTTCATAATTTATCAAACCTGCTCCTGCTTAGCAACTTCTAGAATGTACACCTCTGTTGCGCACATAGAAAAACTGCCAGCTGATCTAAGCTGCGCTAATAGCGGCGCTGTGCACACACGGAGCTACACATTTCACTGTCCCGCGCCCAGAATCAGACTGTACCATTAGTAAAAAGGGTGGAGGGGTGAAATGACAATATCATAAATAATTCAAGAAAAATCTCATCTCATCATCTCTAGCCGCTTTATCCTGTTCTACAGGGTCGCAGGCAAGCTGGAGCCTATCCCAGCTGACTATGGGCGAAAGGCGGGGTACACCCTGGACAAGTCGCCAGGTCATCACATGGCTGAAACATAGACACAGACAACCATTCACACTCACATTCACACCTACGGTCAATTTAGAGTCACCAGTTAACCTAACCTGCATGTCTTTGGACTGTGGGGGAAACCGGAGCACCCGGAGGAAACCCACGCGGACACGGGGAGAACATGCAAACTCCACACAGAAAGGCCCTCGCCGGCCACGGGGCTCGAACCCGGACCTTCTTGCTGTGAGGCGACAGCGCTAACCACTACACCACCGTGCCGCCCCTAAATAATTCAAGAAAAATGTTATAGCAAATCATAACCATGTATAATTTGCATATTT
Organism: Neoarius graeffei; assembly: GCF_027579695.1. Lineage (NCBI taxonomy): Eukaryota > Metazoa > Chordata > Actinopteri > Siluriformes > Ariidae > Neoarius > Neoarius graeffei. The sequence goes on from NC_083569.1 coordinate 47,755,798, forward strand.
TAACAGATGAAATGAAATTTTATTTCAAAAACTTACACAAGGCAATACTATTAAAATAATATTAATATCCCTCACAGGCCCCCCTGTCAGTGCCAGGCCCTTAGAATCGTCCTAACTTCCCCCCCTAGCGGCGCCCCTGCTCATATATACAATGTATAAAGAAAACCCCAAAAGCTATGTCATAGGCCTCAGTATGCATATAAAATGTTTATGACAGCACAAAGACTGAAAATGTATGGCTTTCATTGAAGGGTGGCTAGAACAAACCTCTCTCTCTAAAAAGAATATGGCAGCAAGACTGAGATTTGCAAAATGGCATTGGAACAAACCACGAACGTTCCGGAACAATTAGACTGATGAGACCAAGGTGGAGATGTTTGGTTATCATACACAGCCATTTTTGGCAAAACCCAAACACAGTATATTGTCAAAAACACCTCGTAACATGGTGGTGGAAGGGTGGTGAATTGGGCTTTTTTTTTTTGCAGCCACAGGTCCCTGGGAAATTTGAAGTCATTAAGACAATGATGAACTCCACTTTATACCAGAATATACTTGTGTGAGGTCATCTGTCCAGCAGCTTAAGCTGGGACAAAAATGGATCATGCAACAGGACAATGATCTCAAGCAGACCAGGAAATCATCATCTGAATGGCTAAAGAAGAAAAAAATCAAGGTGTTGGAATGGCTAAATCAAAGTCCAGACCTCAACCCCATTAAGATGCTGTTGCAGGATCTTAAGAGAGCTGTCCATAAACAAATACCCTCAAGCATCAATGAACTGGAGCAATGTTGTATACAGCAGTGGGCCAAAATATCTCCAAAACAATGTGAGAGATGGATAGACTCATACAGAAAACATTTACTTCAACTTATTGTTGCTAAAGGTTATTCTACATGTACTGTACTATAGTGTGTACTTATTTTTCCCACCTGGTTTCTGAATGTCATTTTACTTTTTGGAAAAATGACTACATTTTGAGGGCAGCACGGTGGTGTAGTGGTTAGCGCTGTCGCCTCACAGCAAGAAGGTCCGGGTTCGAGCCCCGTAGCCGGCGAGGGCCTTTCTGTGCGGAGTTTGCATGTTGTCCGCGTGGGTTTCCTCTGGGTGCTCCGGTTTCCCCCATAGTCCAAAGACATGCAGATTAGGTTAACTGGTGACTCTAAATTGACCGTAGGTGTGAGTGTGAGTGTGAATGGTTGTCTGTGTCTATGTGTCAGCCCTGTGATGACCTGGCGACTTGTCCAGGGTGTACCCCGCCTTTCACCCATAGTCAGCTGGGATAGGCTCCAGCTTGCCTGCGACCCTGTAGAACAGGATAAAGCGGCTAGAGATAATGAGATGAGACTACATTTTGAAACCTGTTGTATCTTTTGTTGTGACCCAAGGTGATTGCTCGTCCATAGAAATTAGTGAAGATGACACAATTGCTCATTAGTCCCTCATAACTAAAAACATACAAATGAAGAAAGGTGTAGTATTTCCACCATGACTGTACATGGCTGCAAATATTTAAGAATATAGTGACATTGTGGTGGTGGTGGTGGTGATGGTAGTTAATCAGACTTCTCTATCCTCACCCACAGATTCCCAAGCCAACTGTTAGATATAATCTCTTCAGCAGTTATAGGTCTACCACAGGTCTCCATCCAGTGTAGCTAACCATGAGGAACCCTGGTAAGGTAACCATCTCAGCTGGCTTCTCTCAATTCAGGAAAGCAATAGCTCTTTTCCGAGGCTCTCTCAGATTATTGAGCCCCTCACCATCATAGAAATTAAGCCTAGCAGCCTTGCAGAGAAAGCGTAGTTCTACTGCATGTACCTTATTCATTTGATCACTTCCCTCAGTCTGTGATCATACCTAATAATAGGGAGCCCAGTTGACAGGTAGAAAGCGAGCTTTGTCCACAAACTGAACTCCTGCTACACCACAAATACTGGTAGAGTGACTAACCCTGCTGCCACTGACCTGAACCATTTCTCAATCTCACACCCCCCACTTACTCCATCACTCATGAAAAAGATCCCAAGATAATAAACTCCTCTCCCAGGGGCAAGGTCTCTTCCCTCACCTGAAGTGAGCACCTGACTCTTCCAGGAGAGAACCATGGCCTCAGACATGGAGGTACAGACTTTCATCCCAGCACCTTCACACTCAGCACTGAATTGTTTGAGAGCATGTCGAAGATCCACTATGGATGTTACCAAGAGAACAACATCATCTGTAAATAACAGAGATGTTACCTCTATCCCCCTATACCGGACACCTTTTTAATCTTGGCCACATGTTGACATCCTGTCCATGAAAGACATGCACAAGCTAAGAGACAAGACACACGCTTGATGGAGTCCAGTACCTACCTTAAACAATTTCGACTTAAAGCCAAGAATGTGGGCGGCATGGTGGTGTAGTGGTTAGTGCTTTCGCCTCACAGCAAGAAGATCGGGGTTTGAGCCCCGTGGCCGACGAGGGCCTTTCTGTGTCGAGTTTGCATGTTCTCCTCGTGTCCGCGTGGGTTTCCTCCGGTTTCCCCCACAGTCCAAAGATATGCAGTTAGGCTAACTGGTGGCTCTAAATTGACCATAGGTGTGAGTCTGAATGGTTGTCTGTGTCTATGCGTTAGCCCTGTGATGACCTGGCGACTTGTCCAGGGTGTACCCCGCCTTTCGCCCGTAGTCAGCTGGGATAGGCTCCAGCTTGCCTGCGACCCTGTAGGGCAGGATAAAGCGGCTAGAGATAATGAGATGAGATGAGCCAAGAATGTGGACATAACTCTCCCTGCACTCATACAGCGATCAGATTGCAAAAGGTAGGGACGCAGATATGCAGCACTTTTGCAGTACCTCCGAGAACAAATGTCGAGGCACATGATGCAAAGCCATTATCCAAATCCATAAAAACTTATAGAATGGATTAGCAACTATCGGACAGAGTTTCTTGTCCAGAACCCTGGCCAAGACTTTTCCTGAGAGAGGCTGAAGAGGATGTTTTTCTATTATTGGAACACAACCTCTGGTCCCCCTTTAAAAAAAAAAAATATATATATATATATATATATATATATATATATATATATATATATATATATATATATATATATGGACTACTATGCCAGTTTGCCAGTCCAAAGACAGTGCCCCAGATCTCCATGGACCATTGAAGAAGCATGTTTATCACATGACCCCAAAATTGTCCAGTGCTGTCAACATCTCTGGCTGATCTGGCAGGTTTGTCACTATAATGGATTCTAACCACAATAGTCACCTCAGCCATGGACCCCATAACCTGAGATTTCTGACATTGCCCCCTGAAGAGCAGGCATGTCTACTGGCTAAAAGGGTTCCTCATTATACTCCTTCCATCACTTAACAATATCTCCAGTAGAAGTCAATTCTCTCCTGCATTGCTTAACACAGCTTCTACATGGTCTTGTCTGCCCCTCCTGAGCTGCTGAATCATTTGCCAGAATACCTTTGGGTCCACCTGAAAGTTTTTCCATGGCATCTCCGAAACTCTCCCTTGATTACACTTTTTCCTCTCCAACTGCTTTTGCTGCAGCCCTTCTGGCTGTCCTATAGCTCTCAAGTGAATCAGAAGGAACCTCTGTGAGCATTACACAGAAGGGTTCCTTCTTTCGCTTGATGGCTTCCTTCACCAGTGGTGGTCACCAGCACATCCTAGTGTGACTGCCATAACAGGTACCAGCAGCCTTCCAGATATAGCCTATAAAAAAGCAGGTCAAACACTTCAAGAATTTAAAATAGCCTCGTGTAAAATGAATTGGCTGGCATAATTTCATAGGAAGCTAAATGCCAAAAAAAAAAAATCTGCTTCACCAGTGTATAGTGTTTTGATATTGGTTTTATAATGCATTCAGTTTTCAAAAGAAGTTGCTTGAACATGTCCCTGCCAAAAAGCATGCATAAAAAATGTTACAAGTTTTCAGTAATATATTTGAATGTTGATTTATTAATAAAAATACAGCACTACATAACATATTGAACAAGGAATAAAAAACAAAGGAGCATGCAGTTATAAGAAAGCTGGTATGATGTCTGGTTTGTGTGAGTGGTTTGATGCAACCCAAAATGCTGTTAATTATTTTCCAATAACAGCACATCATGAAATGTTTTATTCCTCTTACACCACAGCAATTTTTCAACTAGTACAAATTTGTAAAGCATGATTTAATGGCACATCATATATTTAGCCATGGGGCAGCATGGTGGTGTAGTGGTTAGCGCTGTCGCCTCACAGCAAGAAGGTCCAGGTTCGAGCCCTGTAGCTGGCGAGGGCCTTTCTGTGCGGAGTTTGCATGTTCTCCCCGTGTTTGCGTGGGTTTCCTCTGGGTGCTCTGGTTTCCCCCACAGTCCAAAGACATGCAGGTTAGGTTAACTGGTGACTCTAAATTGACCGTAGGTGTGAATGTGAGTGCGAATGGTTGTCTGTGTGTCAGCCCTGTGATAACCTGGCAACTTGTCCAGGGTGTACCCTGCCTTTCGCCCATAGTCAGCTGGGATAGGCTCCAGCTTGCCTGCGACCCTGTAGAACAGGATAAAGCGGCTAGAGATAATGAGATGAGATATTTAGCCATTTATAGGTACACAATGTTGTTGGATTTCTGTAAGACAAGTTCGTCCTTGGTATCACTTATGTAACAGAATCTAAAAACAGGTGTTCTATTATTTGTGCACCAGAATTTTCGCTGAACTATATTTCCCAGGATAATTTACAACCTACTAACATGGCCATCATGGACTACAACACACAAACACAATGCTCATTTTCACGTTCAAGTTCGTTACCTGAACACTAAAGATTTTGTAACACGTTTTTGGATCTGTTTGCATGTTTTCATTAAAATTTCTTAACTGCATTTGCATCCACTTATCATCTGATTCTTCACAGTTTACTTCACCTTTTTCATGGATGCAGCAGGAGAGAATGGGCAAACACCAGCAACACATTGACGAGCTGGACAAAAAGATTCATCAGCTCTCCACACCATTGCCCATGACTTCACGTCCTGCCAAGCTTCCACTTTGCCTCTGAATTCACTCATTTCCCATCTTGAAAAGTTTTCACTTCACCCAATTTTTGGTTTTGACTTTGTTCTTTTTTGGGGGGTGTTTTTTTAAATTCTGCTTTTGTGAAGTTGTTTGTTGATCACCTAAATATTGCCTGCTGTGTGACTGTGATTTTGCCACACATTTTTGGATCTGTTTGGCTGTTTTCATTAAAATTTCTTTACTGCAATTGTATCTGCTTACTATCGGATTCCTGACATATTCCCTCACCAGCCTCAATCTTCCTTGACGTTAATAGGACAAAAACATAACTTATGTTACAAACTGGAAGGCTCAAAGTCCTCTGTTGCTGAAGACTGTTAGGCAGCACTGACATCCAAGACTGAATAAACGTCTCCTTACAGAAAGATTCATTGTATCAGCAATTATACATCTTTACTATATAATTAAACTATTTATTGCCTTACATGTTTGAGTATCTTCCATAAATATTACTATAGAAATCATAATGTGATAGTGTAATTATGACAAGTGCAATTATACAAAACTGTGATTTGAATTACAACTACAAGTACTGTCAGAGCTGCTGTTTTAATCAAAAAGATTCAAGAATTCAGCAATGCTGTGGTACGTCCCCAGTTCCAAATATTTTGGAACAGAATGCAATGATTTGCAAATCATGGAAACCCTATATCTCTTTGAAAATAGTACAAAGACAACATATCAAATATTGAAACTGAGAAATTTTATTGTTGGGGGGGGGGGGGGGGGGGGGTTGGAAAAAAAATGCTCATTTTGAATTTAGTGCCAGCAACATTTTCAAAAAAAAGTTGGGACGGGGCAACAAAAGAATGAAAAAGTTGTGTAATGTTAAAAAATTTTTATTAAGTTAATTGGTGACAGGTCAGTAACATGATTGGGTATAAAAAGAGCATCCCAGAGAAGCGGAGTCTCTCAGAAGTAAAGATGGCGAGGGGTTCACCGTTCTGTGAAAGACTGCGTGGGCATACAGTGCAACAATTTAAGAATAACGTTCCTCAATGTAAAATTGCAAAGAATTTGGGGATCACATCATCTATGGTACATAATATCATAAAAAGATTCAGAGAATCTGGGGAAATCTCTGTATGCAACAGACAAGGCTGAAAATCAACATTAGATGCCTGTGATCTTCAGGCCCTCAGGAGACACTGCATTAAAAGCAGACACGTGTCTGTAGCAGGGCTTTGAACCAGAATTTTTTTCCTATTGGTTCGTTCCGAACAGAAACGGAATTTTAACGTTTCCGGTTTTGGGTTCCACCATTAAATAGACGTTCCCGAACCGGTTAGAACAAAAAAATTTCGTTCCCGGAACGGTTAATTACGTTCCCTGTCAGCTGTTTAACAAATGGCTATAAAATTATGTCTCTGTCTCATCCAGCTTAAGCCAAATGTAGGCTAATTCTATTACAACCTTCATTAAATAAGACAAGAAATAATTCAAAACAATTATTATTTCAAATGTTGGCGATTTGGATTCTCAGTATGTCTTCCCATCTACACAAACAGAAAAAGTGCCAAAAATGAAAGATAATTCGTTCAGTGTGTTACCAAAGGCTAGTCAGGCCCTATGCATTGATAGGCTAACAGAGGTTAACGTCATTTAATGTTCGCGAGCCTCTCATTAACGTGGACAAATATACTGATATCGTGTTTGACATTTTTGAATAACGATAGACTGCAATATTTACCTCTTATTTAAGATGTGGAGACGTGATAGTCGTCCACCCTCCCGCTCTCTCCATTCAGTCAGCGAACGTCACACAGGAAGTGAACCTCAGCGGGTCATAGAAACTTGCGCAGGAGAAGAATGACTTTTTTATTTGTAGGCTACGGAAACTTTGAGGAACGAAATAAAAACCGGTATTAACCGGTTACCATTATTTTTAATAAGCGTTTCTGTTCCGGAACATAAGAAATAATAAAGTTTCTGGTTTCGTTTCTGTTCCATGTGAAATAGAAAAAGTTCCCGGTTTTCGTTTTCGTTCCTTGAACCGGTTCAAAGCCCTGGTCTGTAGTGGAAATCACTGTATGGGCTCAGGAACACTTCAGAAAACCATCGTCTATGAACACAGTTTGTCACTGCATCCACAAATGCAAGTTAAAACCAAATATGAACAATATTTTTATTTTTTTTATTTGACCTTTATTTTACCAGGGTGAGTCCCATTGAGACATTCAGCCTCTTTTACAAGGGAGCCCTGACATACAGACATAATAGACATTGCACAAAGTATGACGAAACATAGAAACGGAGCACATAAAAACAGGTTCATATCTAGAAACACTGCCGCCCTCTCTGGGCCTGGGCTCATTTAAGATGGGCTGAAGTGAAGTGGAAAACTGTCCTGTAGTCTGACAAATCAAAAGTAGAAATTCCTTTTAGAAATCATGGACCCGATGTCCTCCAGGCTAAAGAGGAGAGGGACCATCCGGCTTATCAGTGCACAGTTCAAAAGCCAGCATCTGTCATGGTATGAGGGTGCATTGGTGCACAGGGCATGGGTAGCTTGTACATCTGGGAAGGCACCATTAATGATGTATGATGTATTCAGGTTTTGGAGCAACATGCTACCATCCAGATGACATCTTTTCCAGGGAAGACCTTGCTTATTTCAGCAAGACAATGCCAAACCACATTCTGCATGTATTAAAACTTTATTGCTCTGTAAGAAAAGAGTCCAGGTGCTAAACTGGCCTGCCTGCAGTTCAGACTTGTCTCCCATTTAAAACATTTGGTGCATTATGAAGCACAAAATACAACAAAGGATTGACCAAACAAACTGTTGAGCAACTGAAATTGTATATCAAACAAGAATGGGACAACAGTTCTCTTTCAAAATTACAGCAATTAGTCTCCGCGGTTCCCAAACATTTACAGAATGTTGTTAAAAGTAGACATGATGCAACACAGTGATAAACATGCCCCTGTCCCAGCTTTTTTGAAATGTGTTGCTGGCATCAACTTCAAAATGAGCATATATTTTTCCACAACATCAAAATTTCTCAGTTTCAACATTTGATATGTTGTCTTTGTATGATTTCCAATTAAATACAGGGTTCCATGATCTGTAAATCACATTCTGTTTTTTATTTACATTTTTCACAGCATCCCAACTTTTTTGGAATTGGGATTGTAAGATTATTGACATATAGAAATAATTAAATAGCAATATGCTGAATATACTAATTGCTTGTATGTACTACTGGAAGCAGTTTGTTACTGTTCATGACAAAAGCAATTTCTTGCTTGCAATTACAAATTGTGTTTTTATATAATTATGACTACAATCAAACCACATAATATGAGTAATTAATGCAGGAATCCAGATCATTCCAAAGGGTTCACAAATTTTTCTTGCGAGTGTATTTTTGCAGCTCTGCCTATATGCCTAGTTTACTAATGACCGGCTTCTGGAGAGCTAACGTATTCCTATTTTGGGCTGCTGAATAAACAGTACAGTTCTTTTGGAAAGCAGTCACAGCAAATGTCATGAGTAATGCTGAATGTTGTTCATTCCTCCTGTACATATCCAGACACTGAGAATCTGTTTTAAGTTGCACTGAATCTATTCTTGCAGCTCATGGTAATAGTACACCTTACTAAGACACTTTATGTTGGTTTTCCTTTAATTCGTTGCTTATCTATATGATAATCAACTGGGCAAATGTGATCCTGACAGCAATAAATGTGTTTACTGGAGTGGACTGGTGACCCATTTGGGGTGTATTCCCGCAGTGTGGTCAATGTCCCTAGGATAGGCTCTGGATCCACTACAACCTGAACCAGAATGAATCATTTGCTGAAGCTGAGTAAATGATGAATAAATCAATAAAGCAATGGTGTTTTCAGATTTGAGGTCCTCTCTGATAGGAATATGTGATTACAAGGAACTTGTGGAAGAATCTTTTATAACATGGGTTGCACTGTGCTGTTCTTTAATGCATGGACTAATGGGAGTTGAGAGTGGCAAGTTGATCCACATTCAAGGAATATTTAAGCTATGTGCCAAATGGTATGCTATGCACTAAACAGTTTGTCAAGATAGTAATAACAGTATTACATAAGTGTTGTGAAATTAAAGACGTCACAGTGTGCATTACTGTGACTATTGTCAGAGTGCAGGCACTTACGGATGCAGGCGCAGGGGAGAGTGGGTGAAGCAAACTGGAAACAAAGCCAAATAGGAGGATGAGAATCGTAGTCGGAGTTACAGGCAGGGGTCGAGTGATCGGCAGACAGGGCAGCATAGATGAGGTCGAAGAGAACATAAAGTAGAGAGATCGTAAAGACAGGCTGAAAGCAAACGGCTTGGTATGACAGGAGAGAATCACTGAACGATACTTTGCAACTGGGAAGACTGAGAGAGGGGTTTAAGTAGCGGAGCTAATTGATGAGGAAATGACAGACGTGTAATTAATACGCAGGAGACAGGGGGCGTTGAAACTCTTGAGAATTGCAGTTTCGAGTGGCCATGTTTGGAGGCTGATTCAAGCTGGCACGCTCAACGCTGTTATTGACAACTATAAGTTATCCAGTACTACTCGTTTGCCTTCAACATGAGCTCGTTTTGTGGCCTACTAGCTAACCTTATCCAGATAGTTTGATAATGTTGGCTCTGTGTGCTGGAACTGAAGAGGGTGAGTCCGCATTTGCAGTGTCCTATCATGAAGCGCCTTTGCGTCCAATGTAAACTTGCACTTTGTTCATACAATTCCATGCTTCGAACTGTGGTTCTCTAACACAGCACAAAGAGCCAACAGTAATGAACTATTGGACTATCATTACCTAGCTACATAAGACAGCATGAAGAACAAAATGCCTGGATGGATGAATTTGAATAACAGCAGTTATTACTGATATCAAGCATTAATAACAACTGCTATAAACTCTGTTATGAGCAATTCCAGCGTTATGGACGTGACACTTGAACTCAAAATGGCAACAAATGACCCAGTGCATGTTTTATTGTCTCCCAGTATTTAAACAGGTGTTGCATATTTTAAGGCTGTACCATACTGGAGAAGTGATAGAACAAGAACAATTCCCATAGTACATCTAGGGCATGCCAGAAAACGCCAATAAAAGATGCGTTATGGATGTGACAGAAAAAGTATCACTTTTCTTGGGTGACTGTACATTTTTATCAAACTCTGTGAAATTGTAAACCTAATGTCGAAATGGAGATATCCATTTGATAGAGGGGTCCAAGGTGAATATTAAAAAATCTTTGTTTAAAATATTTTGTATTTCATGCAGTTTCGGAAGGAAAAGTCAGCGTTATGGATGTGACGAAATTCCGTTATGGATGTGACACGTCTGAAATAGACATGGCATATGTTTAGAAAATCAGCAATTTAACCACCATAACCCTTTGAAAAACTCTCTAAATATCAGCTAAAACTATCAAAAGTTCTTAAATAATATTTAGGATGGCTATTGTTTTGCTGTTTTGTGGATTTTAGCATACATTTCTGTGGCTTGTGGCAATAATATAGAATTGTACATGATCAAAGTTGATTTTAGCTTGGGTTTTACATTATAAGAAAGAAAGACTGACAGTGACACATTAGGTTGGTTACAAATTGGTTCAACTTATTCACATCTGTAAAATACAGGCCTAGGTGATATCTCTGGGAGTGGTTTTGATGTATTACATGTTGCTTTATTTTTGCATGGTGAGGTTGACATTTACATGGAATTGCCCTTATACAGAACAGATTTTCATATTTCTGTTATGGGCAGCACGGTGGTGCAGTGGTTAGCACTGTCGCCTCACAGCAAGAAGGTTCTGGGTTCGAGCCCAGTGGCCGGCGGGGGCCTTTCTGTGTGGAGTTTGCATGTTCTCCCCGTGTCCGCGTGGGTTTCCTCCGGGTGCTCCGGTTTCCCCCACAGTCCAAAGACATGCAGGTTAGGTTAACTGGTGACTCTAAATTGACCGTAGGTGTGAATGTGAGTGTGAATGGTTGTTTGCCTCTATGTGTCAGCCCTGCAATGATCTGGCAACTTGTCCAGGGTGTACCCCGCCTTTCACCCGTAGTCAGCTGGGATAGGCTCCAGCTTGCTTGCGACCCTACATGATAAGCGGTTACAGATAATGGATGGATGGATGGATGGATGGATGGATATTCTTGTTATAAAACAGGAATACATAAGTCCTTTCATTTTTGTTTAATGGGTGAATTTTTCTTGCAATTTAAAAAATGTTAGTTTAATAAAAAGGATTGGCTAATGATTATAAATGGTTTTGTTAGAAATATGCTTGCTTTTCTTGCTCGTGCTGTGCATATGGTAGAAAGAGCCAGCTTCATCTTCTCCATTTCTCAAATGAATTCACCTTTCTGAGCTGAGTACAGAAGTAGGTGTAAAGAGTATTATGGCACACCATCTCCCACTTATCACCCCGTAACCCATCCAGTCACTGATTGGTTGCATACATGCCCACAGGCATGATGGGAGTCTGACTCATTGCCTGTTGGGTAAAAGTAAATATCTGATTTACTGACACCTCCAACTGAGTCAGAACAAAGTTACCGAAGCTGGTAAAAATATCTCCAAAAAATGTTAAGGTCCAGGGTCATGTATACTTGAAATGTAACTGAGCTCTCATTGGAGGGGGAGGTGTTGGGGAAGGGTACAATAAGGTCATTGAGCTATGATGACAGAAGAACAATGCAAAAACTTTTTTTTTCTCTCTCATACCATCTGAACAGTTACTGGAAGCTTGGCTATTTCAAGATGCACTTAGTAGTGGAATGCTAATTTAACACAATTCTTCAGGCTATTGGTCAAAGATGACAATATGATTCTCTCATAGCTGTAACTCTGTGTATTTTTATCTTTTTCTCACAGCCTCTCTCTTAATCTATGTCCCTAACTCTCTACTTTTTAGGAAGATATCTGGAGGTTTCATGACACAGTACAGAGTGTCGTGAAACACAACATCCTCTCAGTTATGGCAAAAATCAGACTTCATGAAGTCACAGTAAGGATACAGTGGTGCTTGAAAGTTTGTGAACCCTTTAGAATTTTCTATATTTCTGCATAAATATGATCTAAAACATTGTCAGATTTTCACACAAGTCCTAAAAGTAGATAAAGAGAACCCAGTTAAACAAATGAGACAAAAATATTATACTTGGTCATTTATTTATTGAGGAAAATAATCCAATATTACATATCCATGAGTGGCAAAAGTATGTGAACCTCTAGGATTAGCAGTTCATTTGAAGGTGAAATTAGAGTCAGGTGTTTTCAATCAATGGGATGACAATCAGGTGTGAGTGGGCACCCTGTTTTATTTAAAGAACAGGGATCTATCAAAGTCTGATCTTCACAACACGTTTGTGGAAGTGTATCATGGCACGAACAAAGGAGATTTCTGAGGACCTCAGGAAAAGCGTTGTTGATGCTCATCAGGCTGGAAAAGGTTAGAAAACCATCTCTAAAGAGTTTGGACTCCACCAATCCACAGTCAGACAGATTGTGTACAAATGGAGGAAATTCAAGACCATTGTTACCCTCCCCAGGAGTGGTCGACCAACAAAGATCACTCCAAGAGCAAGGCGTGTAATAGTCGGCAAGGTCACAAAGGACCCCAGGGTAACTTCTAAGCAACTGAAGGCCTCTCTCACATTGGCTAATGTTAATGTTCATGAGTCCACCATCAGGAGAACACTGAACAACAATGGTGTGCATGGCAGGGTTGCAAGGAGAAAGCCACTGCACTCCAAAAAGAACATTGCTGCTCATCTGCAGTTTGCTTAAGATCACATGGACAAGCCAGAAGGCTATTGGAAAATGTTTTGTGGACGGATGAGACCAAAACAGAACATTTTGGTTTAAATGAGAAGCGTTATGTTTGGAGAAAGGAAAACACTGCATTCCAGCATAAAAACCTTATCCCATCTGTGAAACATGGTGGTGGTAGTATCATGGTTTGGGCCCATTTAGCTGCATCTGGGCCAGGACGGCTTGCCATCGTTGATGGAGCATTGAATTCTGAATTATACCAGTGAATTCTAAAGGAAAATGTCAGGACATCTGTCCATGAACTGAATCTCAAGAGAAGGTGGGTCATGCAGCAAGACAACGACCCGAAGCACACAAGTCGTTCTACCAAAGAATGGTTAAAGAAGAATAAAGTTAATGTTTTGGAATGGCCAAGTCAAAGTCCTGACCTTAATCCAATCGAAATGTTGTGGAAGGACCTGAAGCGAGCAGTTCATGTGAGGAAACCCACCAACATCCCAGAGTTGAAGCTGTTCTGTACGGAGGAACGGGCTAAAATTCCTCCAAGCCGGTGTGCAGGACTGATCAACAGTTACCGGAAACGTTTAGTTCCAGTTATTGCTGCACAAGGGGGTCACACCAGATACTGAAAGCAAAGGTTCACATACTTTTGCCACTCACAGATATGTAATATTGGATCATTTTCCTCAATAAATAAATGACCAAGTATAATATTTTTGTCCCATTTGTTTAACTGGGTTCTCTTCATCTACTTTTAGGACTTGTGTGAAAATCTGATGATGTTTTAGGTCATATTTATGCAGAAATATAGAAAATTCTAAAGGGTTCACAAACTTTCAAGCACCACTGTAGACACCCGATGAACAAGCCAATATTCAAGCGCAAACTTACTTCAGGGTAAATGTAACAAATGGACAGAAGCCTGAATACATTCATCTTTGTGTGTGTGTGTGTGTGTGTGTGTGTGTGTGTGTGTGTGTGTGTGTGTGTGTGTGTGTGTCACTGTTCCTTAAAAGGCAGAAGCATGCCTGAAGAGGGTTGTGTTGAGGAGAAGAGCTGAGCAGAGGGTCAGAGCAACAAAGACCAGACGCCTCCTAGATCATAAACACTGTGTTCTTGCGGGAGCACCTCTGCTTTATGACATACACACACTCATGCATACAAACATTTACACACAGTACTTCACAAGGTCTCACAGGAAAACATTGATCACATCCTCTGACACTTCAACTGTTTGGTGCCAAGCATGCTAGTGTGCGTATGTGTTTCTCTATTAACCTGTACTGCATAACCAAAGCATTATCCAGAGGTTTTATTCAGCTTGTGTAACTGCAGGTAGGAGTCAGAAAAGAAAAAAAAAAAACCCACCCACACTGATATCATCGATGCCTATCAGTGGCCACCAACACACTCTCACACAGTAGAGAGAGAGAGAGAGTGTGTGTGTGTGTGTGTGTGTGTGTGTGTGTGTGTGTGTGTGTGTGTGTGTGTGTGTGTGTGTGTGAGAGAGATGATAAGTGATTATGCAAGTACAATCCCAAATCACAAAATGTTGGGATGGTATGGAAAGTGCAAATAAAGCAAAGAAAGCAGTGATTTATACATTTATTTTGACTTGTATTTCATTGCAGACAGTTTGACCCCAAGTTATTTCATGTTTTGTTTGCATAAAGGGCAAGGGCGCAAGCCTAAGCTGAACACCCGTGATCTCCGATCCCTCAGATGGCATCAAGAACAGTCATTCATCTATAACTGATATAACCACATGGGCTTGGGTTTACTTTCGTAAAAATTTGTCAAGCTCAACAATACAAAGTTACAGCCACAAATGCCAGTTAAAACTTTCCTGTGCAAAAAGGAAGCCTTATGTTAACTGTGTCCAGAAGAGCCGTCAACTTCTCTGGGCTCGGAGACATCTGGGCTGGACCATCACACAGTGGAAACATGTATTGTGGTCAGATGAATCTGTATTCCAGGTCTTTTTTTGTATGAAATGGACACTGCATACTCCAACAAAGATCGAAAAGAATGAAAAGGACTAGACAGACTTTTATCAGGAACAAGTCCAAAAGCCAGGGTCTGTCATGGTATGGGGTTGTGTCAGTGCCTTTGGCAAAGGTAGCTTACACTTTTATGATGGCAGCATTAATGCAGAAAATTACATTGAGATTTTGGAGCAACATATGCTGCTTTCAAGACGACATCTTTTCCAGGAATATTTCATCAAGACAATACAGTACAAAACCATATTCTGTACACATTACAAAGGCACAGCTGTAGAAGAAGAGGGTGTCTGTTCCAGACAACAACAACCCCATACTGTTGCACACCTAAAGACCTGTTTGTAGGAAGAATGGGACAAAATAACACCTGAAACACTTCATCACTTGGTGTCTTCAGTCCCTAAACATCTTTTAAGTGTTGTGAGAAGGAATGGCAACATTACAAAGTGGTAAATGCTTTACCATCCCAACTTTTTTGAAATGTGTTGCAAGAATCAAAATTGAAATAAGTGTTTACTTTGGAAAAAAAATCATGAAGTAAAACATGAAATAATGTGCTGTTGTACTGTTTTGAGTGCAATACAGGTCAAAGATTATTTACAAATCTTTTTTTTTTCAGTTTTAATTTCAATTTCAACATACCGTCCCAACTTTTTCTGATTTGGGGTTGTATGATAATTAAAAATTAAAACGTTTATTCCAAGTACTTTGTTATTTCACACCTGCAGCAACACCTGCTCTCATACGTAGCTACACATCCAATCCAAACTGCAAGCAATCAAGTTAAGTCTTCTTACCTGGCGCACAATGCTGTTGTTTGTGGTGTCTGAGCTAGTACTTCCATCTGAACCTTTGAACCTTCCTTTTCTGCCCAGTTTTCTCCTGTGACACTGCAAAAATATGGGAAATAGTGAATGAACATTTTTTAGTGATGATGAGTGCAACTCAAAAGGAGACTGAACTAGCCGGCACGTCACCAGTGGCAACCAGAAAACATTTCTCATCACAAATGACTTTTTTTTTTAAATAACCTATTTTCTAAGGCCACATTAAGTTCTGCCAAGTCTTTCTGAGACTTGCCGAGTAGGGTGGGTATGTTTATTTTAATACTGCCAACCCCATTTAAAATTCAGACAAACAGAAATGAGAGAGAGAGAGAGAGAGAGAGAGAGAGAGAGAGAGATGTACAGACAAAGATAGATAGGCAGAAGGAGATACACAAAGGCAGGGATTGATGACCATTACCCCCACATTGTTTCTTTGTTTAATATGTTAATATAATAATTGTTTATTAGCTGTCACATTTGTTGTCATTGCTGTTATTGTATTATTACATTCCAACTACTCAGCTGCTATTTTTAATACACCGCTTCCTTTAATATTTATTATTACTGACTATAGTCATTGCATCAGTATTCAGAATTATAGCTGTTATGCAGTGGTAAGGTTTTAGTACATCTAGTCAAGTGAAGTTGATGAGCAGAGTGGGGTATATGAGGGCAATGTATAATATCTACACAACAGA